>NW_026611768.1:0-181827 GCF_023638135.1 Falco biarmicus
CTCTGTTGGTAGTTTTTACATTGCTCCGGTAGGCATCAAAAGGACACCACAAAAGTTGTTCTACCTGCTTTCTGGGCTGAGATGGGGAATCGCTGAATTTTGGACTCGGCCAGTGACAAAATGTTCAAAGACACCCCATGCACAACTCCACCGGGGAAGGTGCCAGACAGGAGTTCTCTTGGTAGTTTTTACACTACCTTGGTAGGCAGCTGAAAGGCACCACAAAGTTGTTCTACCTGCTTTCTGGGCTGAGATGGTGGAACCGCTGAATTTTGGAGTCGGCCGGTGACAAAATGTTCCAAACACACCCCATGCACAACTCCACCGGGGGAAGGTGCCAGACAGGAGTTCTCCTGGTAGTTTTTACATTGCTCCGGTTGGCATCTGAAAGACACCACAAAAGTTGTTCTACCTGCTTTCTGGGCTGAGATGGGGAACCGGCTGAATTTTGGAGTCGCCCGGTGACAAAATGTTCCAAACACACCCCCTGCACAACTCCACCGGGGAAGGTGCCAGACAAGGAGTTCTCTTAGTAGTTTTTACACTACCTTGGTAGGCAGCTGAAAGGCACCACAAAAGTTGTTCTACCTGCTTTCTGGGCTGAGATGGGGAACCGCTGAATTTTGGAGTCGGCCGGTGACAAAATGTTCCAAACACACCCCATGCACAACTCCACTAGCGAAGGTGCCAGACAGGAGTTCTCCTGGGTAGTTTTTACACTACCTTGGTAGGCACCTGAAAGCACCACAAAAGTTGTTCTACCTGCTTTCTGGGCTGAGATGGGGAACCGCTGAATTTTGGACTCGGTCGGTGACAAAATGTTCCAAACACACCCCATGCACAACTCCACCGGGGAAGGTGCCAGGCAGGAGTTCTCTTGGTAGTTTTTACACTACCTTGGTAGGCATTTGAAAGGCACCACAAATGTTGTCTACCTGCTTTCTGGGCTGAGATGGGGAACCGCTGAATTTTTGGACTCGGCTGGTGACAAAATATTCCGAACACAGCCCATGCACAACTCCACCGGGGAAGGTGCCAGACAGGAGTTCTCCTGTAGTTTTTACATTGCTCCGGTAGGCAGCTGAAAGACACCACAAAAGTTGTTCTACCTGCTTTCTGGGCTGAGATGGGGAACCGCTGAATTTTGGACTCGGCCGGTGACAAAATGTTCCAAACACACCCCATGCACAACTCCACCGGGGAAGGTGCCAGACAGGAGTTCTCTTAAATAGTTTTTACACTACCTTGGTAGGCAGCTAAAAGGCACCACAAAAGTTGTTCTACCTGCTTTCTGGGCTGAGATGGGGAACCGCTGAATTTTGGACTCGGCCGGTGACAAAAATGTTCCAAACACACCCCCTGCACAACTCCACCGGGGAAGGTGCCAGACAGGAGTTCTCTTAGTAGTTTTTACACTACCTTGGTAGGCATCTGAAAGACACCACAAAAGTTGTTCTACCTGCTTTCTGGGCTGAGATGGGGAACCGCTGAATTTTGGACTCGGCTGGTGACAAAATGTTCCAACACACCCCATGCACAACTCCACCGGGGAAGGTGCCAGACGGGAGTTCTCCTGGTAGTTTTTACATTGCTCCGGTATGGCATCTGAAAGACACCACAAAAGTTGTTCTATCTGCTTTCTGGGCTGAGATGGGGAATCGCTGAATTTTGGACTCGGCCGGTGAAAAAATGTTCCAAAGACACCCCCTGCACAACTCCACCGGGGAAGGTGCCAGACAGGAGTTCTCTTAGTAGTTTTTACACTACCTTGGTAGCATCTAAAAGACACCAAAAAAGTTGTTCTACCTGCTTTCTGGGCTGAGATGGGGAACCGCTGAATTTTGGACTCGGCCGGTGACAAAATGTTCCAAACACACCCCATGCACAACTCCACTAGCGAAGGTGCCAAGACAGGAGTTCTCCTGGTAGTTTTTACACTACCTTGGTAGGCACCTGAAAGGCACCACAAAAGTTGTTCTACCTGCTTTCTGGGCTGAGATGGGGAACCGCTGAATTTTGGACTCGGCCGGTGACAAAATGTTCCAAACACACCCCATGCACAACTCCACCGGGGAAGGTGCCAGGCATGAGTTCTCTTGGTAGTTTTTACACTACCTTGGTAGGCATTTGAAAGGCACCACAAAAGTTGTTCTACCTGCTTTCTGGGCTGAGATGGGGAACCGCTGAATTTTGGAGTCGGCCGGTGACAAAATGTTCCAAACACACCCCCTGCACAACTATACCGGGGAAGGTGCCAGACAGGAGTTCTCCTGGTAGTTTTTACACTACCTTGGTAGGCATCTAAAAGACACCACAAAAGTTGTTCTACCTGCTTTCTGGGCTGAGATGGGGAATCGCTGAATTTTGGACTCGGCCGGTGACAAAATGTTCCAAAGACACCCCATGCACAACTCCACCGGGGAAGGTGCCGAGGCAGGAGTTCTCCTGGTAGTCTTTACATTGCTCCGGTAGGCATCTGAAAGACACCACAAAAGTTGTTCTACCTGCTTTCTGGGCTGAGATGGGGAACCGCTGAATTTTGGACTCGGCCGGTGACAAATGTTCCAAACACACCCCCTGCACAACTCCACCGGGGAAGGTGCCAGACAGGAGTTCTCTTAGTAGTTTTTACACTACCTTGGTAGGCAGCTGAAAGGCACCACAAAAGTTAGTTCTACCTGCTTTCTGGGCTGAGATGGGGAACCGCTGAATTTTGGAGTCGGCCGGTGACAAAATGTTCCAAACATACCCCATGCACAACTCCACTAGCGAAGGTGCCAGACAGGAGTTCTCCTGGTAGTTTTTACACTACCTTGGTAGGCACCTGAAAGGCACCACAAAAGTTGTTCTACCTGCTTTCTGGGCTGAGATGGGGAACCGCTGAATTTTGGACTCGGCCGGTGACAAAATGTTCCGAACACACCCCATGCACAACTCCACCGGGGAAGGTGCCAGACAGGAGTTCTCCTGTAGTTTTTACATTGCTCCGGTAGGCAGCTGAAAGACACCACAAAAGTTGTTCTACCTGCTTTCTGGGCTGAGATGGGGAAACGCTGAATTTTGGACTCGGCCGGTGACAAAATGTTCCAAACACACCCCATGCACAACTCCACCGGGGGAAGGTGCCAGACAGGAGTTCTCTTAATAGTTTTTACACTACCTTGGTAGGCAGCTAAAAGGCACCACAAAAGTTGTTCTACCTGCTTCTGGGCTGAGATGGGGAACCGCTGAATTTTGGAGTCGGCCGGTGACAAAATGTTCCAAACACACCCCATGCACAACTCCACTAGCGAATGGTGCCAGGGACGAGCTCTGTTTGGTAGTTTTTACATTGCTCCGGTAGGCATCAAAAGGACACCACAAAAGTTGTTCTACCTGCTTTCTGGGCTGAGATGGGGAATCGCTGAATTTTGGACTCGGCCAGTGACAAAATGTTCCAAAGACACCCCATGCACAACTCCACCGGGGAAGGGTGCCAGACAGGAGTTCTTCTGGTAGTTTTTACACTACCTTGGTAGGCACCTGAAAGGCACCACAAAAGTTGTTCTACCTGCTTTCTGGGCTGAGATGGGGAATCGCTGAATTTTGGAGTCGGCCGGTGACAAAATGTTCCAAACACACCCCATGCACAACTCCACCGGGGAAGGTGCCAGACAGGAGTTCTCCTGGTAGTTTTTACATTGCTCCGGTAGGCATCTGAAAGACACCACAAAAGTTGTTCTACCTGCTTTCTGGGCTGAGATGGGGAACCGCTGAATTTTGGACTCGGCCGGGTGACAAAATGTTCCAAACACACCCCCTGCACAACTCCACCGGGGGAAGGTGCCAGACAGGAGTTCTCTTAGTAGTTTTTACACTACCTTGGTAGGCAGCTGAAAGGCACCACAAAAGTTGTTCTACCTGCTTTCTGGGCTGAGATGGGGAACCGCTGAATTTTGGAGTCGGCCGGTGACAAAATGTTCCAAACACACCCCATGCACAACTCCACTAGCGAAGGTGCCAGACAGGAGTTCTCCTGGTAGTTTTTACACTACCTTGGTAGGCACCTGAAAGGCACCACAAAAGTTGTTCTACCTGCTTTCTGGGCTGAGATGGGGAACCGCTGAATTTTGGACTCGGTCGGTGACAAAATGTTCCAAACACACCCCATGCACAACTCCACCGGGGAAGGTGCCAGGCAGGAGTTCTCTTGGTAGTTTTTACACTACCTTGGTAGGCATTTGAAAGGCACCACAAAAGTTGTTCTACCTGCTTTCTGGGCTGAGATGGGGAACCGCTGAATTTTTGGACTCGGCTGGTGACAAAATATTCCGAACACAGCCCATGCACTACTCCACCGGGGAAGGTGCCAGACAGGAGTTCTCCTGTAGTTTTTACATTGCTCCGGTAGGCAGCTGAAAGACACCACAAAAGTTGTTCTACCTGCTTTCTGGGCTGAGATGGGGAACCGCTGAATTTTGGACTCGGCCGGTGACAAAATGTTCCAAACACACCCCATGCACAACTCCACCGGGGGAAGGTGCCAGACAGGAGTTCTCTTAATAGTTTTTACACTACCTTGGTAGGCAGCTAAAAGGCACCACAAAAGTTGTTCTACCTGCTTTCTGGGCTGAGATGGGGAACCGCTGAATTTTGGACTCGGCCGGTGACAAAATGTTCCAAACACACCCCCTGCACAACTCCACCGGGGAAGGTGCCAGACAGGAGTTCTCTTAGTAGTTTTTTACACTACCTTGGTAGGCATCTGAAAGACACCAAAAAAGTTGTTCTACCTGCTTTCTGGGCTGAGATGGGGAACCGCTGAATTTTGGACTCGGCTGGTGACAAAATGTTCCAAACACACCCCATGCACAACTCCACCGGGGAAGGTGCCAGACGGGAGTTCTCCTGGTAGTTTTTACATTGCTCCGGTAGGCATCTGAAAGACACCACAAAAGTTGTTCTATCTGCTTTCTGGGCTGAGATGGGGAATCGCTGAATTTTGGACTCGGCCGGTGAAAAAATGTTCCAAAGACACCCCCTGCACAACTCCACCGGGGAAGGTGCCAGACAGGAGTTCTCTTAGTAGTTTTTACACTACCTTGGTAGGCATCTAAAAGACACCAAAAAAGTTGTTCTACCTGCTTTCTGGGCTGAGATGGGGAACCGCTGAATTTTGGACTCGGCCGGTGACAAAAATGTTCCAAACACACCCCATGCACAACTCCACTAGCGAAGGTGCCAGACAGGAGTTCTCCTGGTAGTTTTTACACTACCTTGGTAGGCACCTGAAAGGCACCACAAAAGTTGTTCTACCTGCTTTCTGGGCTGAGATGGGGAACCGCTGAATTTTGGACTCGGCCGGTGACAAAATGTTCCAAACACACCCCATGCACAACTCCACCGGGGAAGGTGCCAGGCAGGAGTTCTCTTGGTAGTTTTTACACTACCTTGGTAGGCATTTGAAAGGCACCACAAAAGTTGTTCTACCTGCTTTCTGGGCTGAGATGGGGAACCGCTGAATTTTGGACTCGGCCAGAGACAAAATGTTCCAAACACACCCCCTGCACAACTATACCGGGGAAGGTGCCAGACAGGAGTTCTCCTGGTAGTTTTTACACTACCTTGGTAGGCATCTAAAAGACACCACAAAAGTTGTTCTACCTGCTTTCTGGGCTGAGATGGGGAATCGCTGAATTTTGGACTCGGCCGGTGACAAAATGTTCCAAACACACCCCATGCACAACTCCACCGGGGAAGGTGCCAGGCAGGAGTTCTCCTGGTAGTCTTTACATTGCTCCGGTAGGCATCTGAAAGACACCACAAAAGTTGTTCTACCTGCTTTCTGGGCTGAGATGGGGAACCGCTGAATTTTGGACTCGGCCGGTGACAAAATGTTCCAAACACACCCCCTGCACAACTCCACCGGGGAAGGTGCCAGACAGGAGTTCTCTTAGTAGTTTTTACACTACCTTGGTAGGCAGCTGAAAGGCACCACAAAAGTTGTTCTACCTGCTTTCTGGGCTGAGATGGGGAACCGCTGAATTTTGGAGTCGGCCGGTGACAAAATGTTCCAAACATACCCCATGCACAACTCCACTAGCGAAGGTGCCAGACAGGAGTTCTCCTGGTAGTTTTTACACTACCTTGGTAGGCACCTGAAAGGCACCACAAAAGTTGTTCTACCTGCTTTCTGGGCTGAGATGGGGAACCGCTGAATTTTGGAGTCGGCCGGTGACAAAATGTTCCAAACACACCCCATGCACAACTCCACCGGGGAAGGTGCCAGGCAGGAGTTCTCTTGGTAGTTTTTACACTACCTTGGTAGGCACCTGAAAGGCACCACAAAAGTTGTTCTACCTGCTTTCTGGGCTGAGATGGGGAACCGCTGAATTTTTGGACTCGGCTGGTGACAAAATATTCCGAACACACCCCATGCACAACTCCACCGGGGAAGGTGCCAGACAGGAGTTCTCCTGTAGTTTTTACATTGCTCCGGTAGGCAGCTGAAAGACACCACAAAAGTTGTTCTACCTGCTTTCTGGGCTGAGATGGGGAAACGCTGAATTTTGGACTCGGCCGGTGACAAAATGTTCCAAACACACCCCATGCACAACTCCACCGGGGAAGGTGCCAGACAGGAGTTCTCTTAATAGTTTTTACACTACCTTGGTAGGCAGCTAAAAGGCACCACAAAAGTTGTTCTACCTGCTTTCTGGGCTGAGATGGGGAACCGCTGAATTTTGGAGTCGGCCGGTGACAAAATGTTCCAAACACACCCCATGCACAACTCCACTAGCGAAGGTGCCAGGGACGAGCTCTGTTGGTAGTTTTTACAAGCTAAAAGGCACCACAAAAGTTGTTCTACCTGCTTTCTGGGCTGAGATGGGGAAACCGCTGAATTTTGGAGTCGGCCGGTGACAAAATGTTCCGAACACACCCCCATGCACAACTCCACTAGCGAAGGTGCCAGGGACGAGCTCTGTTGGTAGTTTTTACATTGCTCCGGTAGGCATCAAAAGGACACCACAAAAGTTGTTCTACCTGCTTTCTGGGCTGAGATGGGGAATCGCTGAATTTTGGACTCGGCCAGTGACAAAATGTTCCAAAGACACCCCATGCACAACTCCACCGGGGAAGGTGCCAGACAGGAGTTCTCCTGGTAGTTTTTACACTACCTTGGTAGGCACCTGAAAGGCACCACAAAAAGTTGTTCTACCTGCTTTCTGGGCTGAGATGGGGAATCGCTGAATTTTGGAGTCGGCCGGTGACAAAATGTTCCAAACACACCCCATGCACAACTCCACCGGGGGAAGGTGCCAGACAGGAGTTCTCTTGGTAGTTTTTACATTGCTCCGGTAGGCATCTGAAAGACACCACAAAAGTTGTTCTACCTGCTTTCTGGGCTGAGATGGGGAAACCGCTGAATTTTGGACTCGGCCGGTGACAAAATGTTCCAAACACACCCCCTGCACAACTCCACCGGGGAAGGTGCCAGACAGGAGTTCTCTTAGTAGTTTTTACACTACCTTGGTAGGCAGCTGAAAGGCACCACAAAAGTTGTTCTACCCTGCTTTCTGGGCTGAGATGGGGAACCGCTGAATTTTGGAGTCGGCCGGTGACAAAATGTTCCAAACACACCCCATGCACAACTCCACTAGCGAAGGTGCCAGACAGGAGTTCTCCTGGTAGTTTTTACACTACCTTTGGTAGGCACCTGAAAGGCACCACAAAAGTTGTTCTACCTGCTTTCTGGGCTGAGATGGGGAACCGCTGAATTTTGGAGTCGCCCCGGTGACAAAATGTTCCAAACACACCCCATGCACAACTCCACCGGGGAAGGTGCCAGGCAGGAGTTCTCTTGGTAGTTTTTACACTACCTTGGTAGGCATTTGAAAGGCACCACAAAAGTTGTTCTACCCTGCTTTCTGGGCTGAGATGGGGAACCGCTGAATTTTTGGACTCGGCTGGTGACAAAATATTCCGAACACAGCCCATGCACAACTCCACCGGGGAAGGTGCCAGACAGGAGTTCTCCTGTAGTTTTTTACATTGCTCCCGGTAGGCAGCTGAAAGACACCACAAAAGTTGTTCTACCTGCTTTCTGGGCTGAGATGGGGAACCGCTGAATTTTGGACTCGGCCGGTGACAAAATGTTCCAAACACACCCCATGCACAACTCCACCGGGGAAGGTGCCAGACAGGAGTTCTCTTAATAGTTTTTACACTACCTTGGTAGGCAGCTAAAAGGCACCACAAAAGTTGTTCTACCTGCTTTCTGGGCTGAGATGGGGAACAGCTGAATTTTGGACTCGGCCGGTGACAAAATGTTCCAAACACACCCCATGCACAACTCCACTAGCGAAGGTGCCAGGGACGAGCTCTGTTGGTAGTTTTTACATTGCTCCGGTAGGCATCAAAAGGACACCACAAAAGTTGTTCTACCTGCTTTCTGGGCTGAGATGGGGAATCGCTGAATTTTGGACTCGGCCGGTGACAAAATGTTCCAAAGACACCCCATGCACAACTCCACCGGGGAAGGTGCCAGGCAGGAGTTCTCTTGGTAGTTTTTACACTACCTTGGTAGGCATTTGAAAGGCACCACAAAAGTTGTTCTACCTGCTTTCTGGGCTGAGATGGGGAACCGCTGAATTTTGGAGTCGGCTGGTGACAAAATGTTCCAAACACACACCCCCTGCACAACTCCACCGGGGAAGGTGCCAGACAGGAGTTCTCCTGGTAGTTTTTACATTGCTCCGGTAGGCATCTGAAAGACACCACAAAAGTTGTTCTACCTGCTTTCTGGGCTGAGATGGGGAACCGCTGAATTTTTGGACTCGGCTGGTGACAAAATATTACGAACACACCCCATGCACAACTCCACCGGGGAAGGTGCCAGACAGGAGTTCTCTTAGTAGTTTTTACACTACCTTGGTAGGCACCTGAAAGGCACCACAAAAGTTGTTCTACCTGCTTTCTGGGCTGAGATGGGGAACCGCTGAATTTTGGAGTCGCCCGGTGACAAAATGTTCCAAAGACACCCCATGCACAACTCCACCGGGGAAGGTGCCAGGCAGGAGTTCTCTTGGTAGTTTTTACACTACCTTAGGCAAGCTGAAAGGCACCACAAAAGTTGTTCTACCTGCTTTCTGGGCTGAGATGGGGAACCGCTGAATTTTTGGACTCGGCCGGTGACAAAATGTTCCGAACACACCCCATGCACAACTCCACCGGGGAAGGTGCCAGACAGGAGTTCTCCTGGTAGTTTTTACATTGCTCCGGTAGGCAGCTGAAAGACACCACAAAAGTTGTTCTTACCTGCTTTCTGGGCTGAGATGGGGAATCGCTGAATTTTGGACTCGGCCGGTGACAAAAATGTTCCAAACACACCCCATGCACAACTCCACCGGGGAAGGTGCCAGACAGGAGTTCTCTTGGTAGTTTTTACACTACCTTGGTAGGCATCTGAAAGACACCACAAAAGTTGTTCTACCTGCTTTCTGGGCTGAGATGGGGAACAGCTGAATTTTGGACTCGGCCGGTGACAAAATGTTCCAAACACACCCCATGCACAACTCCACCGGGGAAGGTGCCAGACAAGAGTTCTCTTGAGAGTTTTTACACTACCTTGGTAGGCATCTGAAAGACACCACAAAAGTTGTTCTACCTGCTTTCTGGGCTGAGATGGGGAACCGCTGAATTTTGGACTCGGCCGGTGACAAAATGTTCCAAACACACCCCATGCACAACTCCACCGGGGAAGGTGCCAGACAGGAGTTCTCTTAGTAGTTTTTACACTACCTTGGTAGGCATCTGAAAGACACCACAAAAGTTGTTCTACCTGCTTTCTGGGCTGAGATGGGGAAACGCTGAATTTTGGACTCGGCTGGTGACAAAATGTTCCTAACACACCCCCTGCACAACTCCACCGGGGAAGGTGCCAGACGGGAGTTCTCCTGGTAGTTTTTACATTGCTCCGGTAGGCATCTGAAAGACACCACAAAAGTTGTTCTATCTGCTTTCTGGGCTGAGATGGGGAATCGCTGAATTTTGGACTCGGCCGGTGACAAAATGTTCCAAAGACACCCCATGCACAACTCCACCGGGGAAGGTGCCAGACAGGAGTTCTCTTAGTAGTTTTTACACTACCTTGGTAGGCAGCTGAAAGGCACCACAAAAGTTGTTCTACCTGCTTTCTGGGCTGAGATGGGGAACCGCTGAATTTTGGAGTCGGCCGGTGACAAAATGTTCCAAACACACCCCATGCACAACTCCACTAGCGAAGGTGCCAGACAGGAGTTCTCCTGGTAGTTTTTACACTACCTTGGTAGGCAGCTGAAAGGCACCACAAAAGTTGTTCTACCTGCTTTCTGGGCTGAGATGGGGAACCGCTGAATTTTGGACTCGGCCGGTGACAAAATGTTCCAAACACACCCCATGCACAACTCCACCGGGGAAGGTGCCAGGCAGGAGTTCTCTTGGTAGTTTTTACACTACCTTGGTAGGCATTTGAAAGGCACCACAAAAGTTGTTCTACCTGCTTTCTGGGCTGAGATGGGGAACCGCTGAATTTTTGGACTCGGCTGGTGACAAAATATTCCGAACACAGCCCATGCACAACTCCACCGGGGAAGGTGCCAGACAGGAGTTCTCCTGTAGTTTTTACATTGCTCCGGTAGGCAGCTGAAAGACACCACAAAAGTTGTTCTACCTGCTTTCTGGGCTGAGATGGGGAAACGCTGAATTTTGGACTCGGCCGGTGACAAAATGTTCCAAACACACCCCATGCACAACTCCACCGGGGAAGGTGCCAGACAGGAGTTCTCTTAATAGTTTTTACACTACCTTGGTAGGCAGCTAAAAGGCACCACAAAAGTTGTTCTACCTGCTTTCTGGGCTGAGATGGGGAACCGCTGAATTTTGGAGTCGGCCGGTGACAAAATGTTCCAAACACACCCCATGCACAACTCCACTAGCGAAGGTGCCAGGGACGAGCTCTGTTGGTAGTTTTTACATTGCTCCGGTAGGCATCAAAAGGACACCACAAAAGTTGTTCTACCTGCTTTCTGGGCTGAGATGGGGAATCGCTGAATTTTGGACTCGGCCGGTGACAAAATGTTCCAAAGACACCCCATGCACAACTCCACCGGGGAAGGTGCCAGGCAGGAGTTCTCTTGGTAGTTTTTACACTACCTTGGTAGGCATTTGAAAGGCACCACAAAAGTTGTTCTACCTGCTTTCTGGGCTGAGATGGGGAACCGCTGAATTTTGGAGTCGGCTGGTGACAAAATGTTCCAAACACACCCCCTGCACAACTCCACCGGGGAAGGTGCCAGACAGGAGTTCTCCTGGTAGTTTTTACATTGCTCCGGTAGGCATCTGAAAGACACCACAAAAGTTGTTCTACCTGCTTTCTGGGCTGAGATGGGGAACCGCTGAATTTTGGACTCGGCCAGTGACAAAATGTTCCAAAGACACCCCATGCACAACTCCACCGGGGAAGGTGCCAGGCAGGAGTTCTCTTAGTAGTTTTTACACTACCTTGGTAGGCAGCTGAAAGGCACCACAAAAGTTGTTCTACCTGCTTTCTGGGCTGAGATGGGGAACCGCTGAATTTTGGAGTCGCCCGGTGACAAAATGTTCCAAAGACACCCCATGCACAACTCCACCGGGGAAGGTGCCAGGCAGGAGTTCTCTTGGTAGTTTTTACACTACCTTGGTAGGCAGCTGAAAGGCACCACAAAAGTTGTTCTACCTGCTTTCTGGGCTGAGATGGGGAACCGCTGAATTTTTGGACTCGGCTGGTGACAAAATGTTCCGAACACACCCCATGCACAACTCCACCGGGGAAGGTGCCAGACAGGAGTTCTCCTGGTAGTTTTTACATTGCTCCGGTAGGCAGCTGAAAGACACCACAAAAGTTGTTCTACCTGCTTTCTGGGCTGAGATGGGGAACCGCTGAATTTTGGAGTCGGCCGGTGACAAAATGTTCCAAACACACCCCCTGCACAACTCCACCGGGGAAGGTGCCAGACAGGAGATCTCTTGGTAGTTTTTACACTACCTTGGTAGGCATCTAAAAGACACCACAAAAGTTGTTCTACCTGCTTTCTGGGCTGAGATGGGGAACCGCTGAATTTTGGAGTCGGCTGGTGACAAAATGTTCCAAACACACCCCCTGCACAACTCCACCGGGGAAGGTGCCAGGCAGGAGTTCTCCTGGTAGTTTTTACATTGCTCTGGTAGGCATCTGAAAGACACCACAAAAGTTGTTCTACCTGCTTTCTGGGCTGAGATGGGGAACCGCTGAATTTTGGAGTCGGCTGGTGACAAAATGTTCCAAAGACACCCCATGCACAACTCCACCGGGGAAGGTGCCAGACAGGAGTTCTCCTGGTAGTTTTTACACTACCTTGGTAGGCAGCTGAAAGGCACCACAAAAGTTGTTCTACCTGCTTTCTGGGCTGAGATGGGGAACCGCTGAATTTTGGACTCGGCTGGTGACAAAATGTTCCAAACACACCCCATGCACAACTCCACCGGGGAAGGTGCCAGACAGGAGTTCTCTTAGTAGTTTTTACAGTACCTTGGTAGGCATCTGAAAGACACCACAAAAGTTGTTCTACCTGCTTTCTGGGCTGAGATGGGGAAACGCTGAATTTTGGACTCGGCTGGTGACAAAATGTTCCAAAGACACCCCATGCACAACTCCACCGGGGAAGGTGCCAGGCAGGAGTTCTCCTGGTAGTTTTTACATTGCTCCGGTAGGCATCTGAAAGACACCACAAAAGTTGTTCTACCTGCTTTCTGGGCTGAGATGGGGAACCGCTGAATTTTGGACTCGGCCGGTGACAAAATGTTCCAAACACACCCCATGCACAACTCCACCGGGGAAGGTGCCAGACAGGAGTTCTCTTAGTAGTTTTTACACTACCTTGGTAGGCATCTGAAAGACACCACAAAAGTTGTTCTACCTGCTTTCTGGGCTGAGATGGGGAACCGCTGAATTTTGGAGTCGGCTGGTGACAAAATGTTCCAAAGACACCCCATGCACAACTCCACCGGGGAAGGTGCCAGGCAGGAGTTCTCCTGGTAGTTTTTACATTGCTCCGGTAGGCATCTGAAAGACACCACAAAAGTTGTTCTACCTGCTTTCTGGGCTGAGATGGGGAACCGCTGAATTTTGGACTCGGCCGGTGACAAAATGTTCCAAACACACCCCATGCACAACTCCACCGGGGAAGGTGCCAGACAGGAGTTCTCTTAGTAGTTTTTACACTACCTTGGTAGGCATCTGAAAGACACCACAAAAGTTGTTCTACCTGCTTTCTGGGCTGAGATGGGGAAACGCTGAATTTTGGACTCGGCTGGTGACAAAATGTTCCTAACACACCCCCTGCACAACTCCACCGGGGAAGGTGCCAGACGGGAGTTCTCCTGGTAGTTTTTACATTGCTCCGGTAGGCATCTGAAAGACACCACAAAAGTTGTTCTATCTGCTTTCTGGGCTGAGATGGGGAATCGCTGAATTTTGGACTCGGCCGGTGACAAAATGTTCCAAACACACCCCATGCACAACTCCACCGGGGAAGGTGCCAGACAGGAGTTCTCTTAGTAGTTTTTACACTACCTTGGTAGGCAGCTGAAAGGCACCACAAAAGTTGTTCTACCTGCTTTCTGGGCTGAGATGGGGAACCGCTGAATTTTGGAGTCGGCCGGTGACAAAATGTTCCAAACACACCCCATGCACAACTCCACTAGCGAAGGTGCCAGACAGGAGTTCTCCTGGTAGTTTTTACACTACCTTGGTAGGCAGCTGAAAGGCACCACAAAAGTTGTTCTACCTGCTTTCTGGGCTGAGATGGGGAACCGCTGAATTTTGGACTCGGCCGGTGACAAAATGTTCCAAACACACCCCATGCACAACTCCACCGGGGAAGGTGCCAGGCAGGAGTTCTCTTGGTAGTTTTTACACTACCTTGGTAGGCATTTGAAAGGCACCACAAAAGTTGTTCTACCTGCTTTCTGGGCTGAGATGGGGAACCGCTGAATTTTTGGACTCGGCTGGTGACAAAATATTCCGAACACAGCCCATGCACAACTCCACCGGGGAAGGTGCCAGACAGGAGTTCTCCTTGTAGTTTTTACACTACCTTGGTAGGCACCTGAAAGGCACCACAAAAGTTGTTCTACCTGCTTTCTGGGCTGAGATGGGGAACCGCTGAATTTTGGAGTCGGCCGGTGACAAAATGTTCCAAACACACCCCATGCACAACTCCACTAGCGAAGGTGCCAGGGACGAGCTCTGTTGGTAGTTTTTACATTGCTCCGGTAGGCATCAAAAGGACACCACAAAAGTTGTTCTACCTGCTTTCTGGGCTGAGATGGGGAATCGCTGAATTTTGGACTCGGCCGGTGACAAAATGTTCCAAAGACACGCCATGCACAACTCCACCGGGGAAGGTGCCAGGCAGGAGTTCTCTTGGTAGTTTTTACACTACCTTGGTAGGCATTTGAAAGGCACCACAAAAGTTGTTCTACCTGCTTTCTGGGCTGAGATGGGGAACCGCTGAATTTTGGAGTCGGCTGGTGACAAAATGTTCCAAACACACCCCCTGCACAACTCCACCGGGGAAGGTGCCAGACAGGAGTTCTCCTGGTAGTTTTTACATTGCTCCGGTAGGCATCTGAAAGACACCACAAAAGTTGTTCTACCTGCTTTCTGGGCTGAGATGGGGAACCGCTGAATTTTGGACTCGGCCAGTGACAAAATGTTCCAAAGACACCCCATGCACAACTCCACCGGGGAAGGTGCCAGGCAGGAGTTCTCTTAGTAGTTTTTACACTACCTTGGTAGGCACCTGAAAGACACCACAAAAGTTGTTCTACCTGCTTTCTGGGCTGAGATGGGGAACCGCTGAATTTTGGAGTCGCCCGGTGACAAAATGTTCCAAAGACACCCCATGCACAACTCCACCGGGGAAGGTGCCAGGCAGGAGTTCTCTTGGTAGTTTTTACACTACCTTGGTAGGCAGCTGAAAGGCACCACAAAAGTTGTTCTACCTGCTTTCTGGGCTGAGATGGGGAACCGCTGAATTTTTGGACTCGGCTGGTGACAAAATGTTCCGAACACACCCCATGCACAACTCCACCGGGGAAGGTGCCAGACAGGAGTTCTCCTGGTAGTTTTTACATTGCTCCGGTAGGCAGCTGAAAGACACCACAAAAGTTGTTCTACCTGCTTTCTGGGCTGAGATGGGGAACCGCTGAATTTTGGAGTCGGCCGGTGACAAAATGTTCCAAACACACCCCCTGCACAACTCCACCGGGGAAGGTGCCAGACAGGAGTTCTCTTGGTAGTTTTTACACTACCTTGGTAGGCATCTAAAAGACACCACAAAAGTTGTTCTACCTGCTTTCTGGGCTGAGATGGGGAACCGCTGAATTTTGGACTCGGCTGGTGACAAAATGTTCCAAACACACCCCCTGCACAACTCCACCGGGGAAGGTGCCAGACAGGAGTTCTCTTGAGAGTTTTTACATTGCTCCGGTAGGCATCTGAAAGACACCACAAAAGTTGTTCTACCTGCTTTCTGGGCTGAGATGGGGAACAGCTGAATTTTGGAGTCGGCTGGTGACAAAATGTTCCAAAGACACCCCCTGCACAACTCCACCGGGGAAGGTGCCAGGCAGGAGTTCTCCTGGTAGTTTTTACATTGCTCTGGTAGGCATCTGAAAGACACCACAAAAGTTGTTCTACCTGCTTTCTGGGCTGAGATGGGGAACCGCTGAATTTTGGAGTCGGCTGGTGACAAAATGTTCCAAAGACACCCCATGCACAACTCCACCGGGGAAGGTGCCAGACAGGAGTTCTCCTGGTAGTTTTTACACTACCTTGGTAGGCAGCTGAAAGGCACCACAAAAGTTGTTCTACCTGCTTTCTGGGCTGAGATGGGGAACCGCTGAATTTTGGACTCGGCCGGTGACAAAATGTTCCAAACACACCCCATGCACAACTCCACCGGGGAAGGTGCCAGACAGGAGTTCTCTTAGTAGTTTTTACAGTACCTTGGTAGGCATCTGAAAGACACCACAAAAGTTGTTCTACCTGCTTTCTGGGCTGAGATGGGGAAACGCTGAATTTTGGACTCGGCTGGTGACAAAATGTTCCAAACACACCCCCTGCACAACTCCACCGGGGAAGGTGCCAGACGGGAGTTCTCCTGGTAGTTTTTACATTGCTCCGGTAGGCATCTGAAAGACACCACAAAAGTTGTTCTATCTGCTTTCTGGGCTGAGATGGGGAATCGCTGAATTTTGGAGTCGGCCGGTGACAAAATGTTCCAAAGACACCCCATGCACAACTCCACCGGGGAAGGTGCCAGGCAGGAGTTCTCCTGGTAGTTTTTACATTGCTCCGGTAGGCATCTGAAAGACACCACAAAAGTTGTTCTACCTGCTTTCTGGGCTGAGATGGGGAACCGCTGAATTTTGGACTCGGCTGGTGACAAAATGTTCCAAACACACCCCCTGCACAACTCCACCGGGGAAGGTGCCAGACAGGAGTTCTCCTGGTAGTTTTTACATTGCTCCGGTAGGCATCTGAAAGACACCACAAAAGTTGTTCTACCTGCTTTCTGGGCTGAGATGGGGAACCGCTGAATTTTGGACTCGGCCAGTGACAAAATGTTCCAAAGACACCCCATGCACAACTCCACCGGGGAAGGTGCCAGACAGGAGTTCTCTTAGTAGTTTTTACACTACCTTGGTAGGCACCTGAAAGGCACCACAAAAGTTGTTCTACCTGCTTTCTGGGCTGAGATGGGGAACCGCTGAATTTTGGAGTCGCCCGGTGACAAAATGTTCCAAACACACCCCATGCACAACTCCACCGGGGAAGGTGCCAGGCAGGAGTTCTCTTGGTAGTTTTTACACTACCTTGGTAGGCAGCTGAAAGACACCACAAAAGTTGTTCTACCTGCTTTCTGGGCTGAGATGGGGAACCGCTGAATTTTTGGACTCGGCTGGTGACAAAATGTTCCGAACACACCCCATGCACAACTCCACCGGGGAAGGTGCCAGACAGGAGTTCTCTTGGTAGTTTTTACATTGCTCCGGTAGGCAGCTGAAAGACACCACAAAAGTTGTTCTACCTGCTTTCTGGGCTGAGATGGGGAACCGCTGAATTTTGGACTCGGCCGGTGACAAAATGTTCCAAACACACCCCCTGCACAACTCCACCGGGGAAGGTGCCAGACAGGAGTTCTCTTAATAGTTTTTACACTACCTTGGTAGGCAGCTGAAAGGCACCACAAAAGTTGTTCTACCAGCTTTCTGGGCTGAGATGGGGAAACGCTGAATTTTGGACTCGGCTGGTGACAAAATGTTCCAAACACACCCCCTGCACAACTCCACCGGGGAAGGTGCCAGACGGGAGTTCTCCTGGTAGTTTTTACATTGCTCCGGTAGGCATCTGAAAGACACCACAAAAGTTGTTCTATCTGCTTTCTGGGCTGAGATGGGGAATCGCTGAATTTTGGAGTCGGCCGGTGACAAAATGTTCCAAAGACACCCCATGCACAACTCCACCGGGGAAGGTGCCAGGCAGGAGTTCTCCTGGTAGTTTTTACATTGCTCCGGTAGGCATCTGAAAGACACCACAAAAGTTGTTCTACCTGCTTTCTGGGCTGAGATGGGGAACCGCTGAATTTTGGACTCGGCTGGTGACAAAATGTTCCAAACACACCCCCTGCACAACTCCACCGGGGAAGGTGCCAGACAGGAGTTCTCCTGGTAGTTTTTACATTGCTCCGGTAGGCATCTGAAAGACACCACAAAAGTTGTTCTACCTGCTTTCTGGGCTGAGATGGGGAACCGCTGAATTTTGGACTCGGCCAGTGACAAAATGTTCCAAAGACACCCCATGCACAACTCCACCGGGGAAGGTGCCAGACAGGAGTTCTCTTAGTAGTTTTTACACTACCTTGGTAGGCAGCTGAAAGGCACCACAAAAGTTGTTCTACCTGCTTTCTGGGCTGAGATGGGGAACCGCTGAATTTTGGAGTCGCCCGGTGACAAAATGTTCCAAACACACCCCATGCACAACTCCACCGGGGAAGGTGCCAGGCAGGAGTTCTCTTGGTAGTTTTTACACTACCTTGGTAGGCAGCTGAAAGGCACCACAAAAGTTGTTCTACCTGCTTTCTGGGCTGAGATGGGGAACCGCTGAATTTTTGGACTCGGCCGGTGACAAAATGTTCCAAACACACCCCCTGCACAACTCCACCGGGGAAGGTGCCAGACGGGAGTTCTCCTGGTAGTTTTTACATTGCTCCGGTAGGCATCTGAAAGACACCACAAAAGTTGTTCTATCTGCTTTCTGGGCTGAGATGGGGAATCGCTGAATTTTGGAGTCGGCCGGTGACAAAATGTTCCAAAGACACCCCATGCACAACTCCACCGGGGAAGGTGCCAGGCAGGAGTTCTCCTGGTAGTTTTTACATTGCTCCGGTAGGCATCTGAAAGACACCACAAAAGTTGTTCTACCTGCTTTCTGGGCTGAGATGGGGAACCGCTGAATTTTGGACTCGGCTGGTGACAAAATGTTCCAAACACACCCCCTGCACAACTCCACCGGGGAAGGTGCCAGACAGGAGTTCTCTTAGTAGTTTTTACACTACCTTGGTAGGCACCTGAAAGGCACCACAAAAGTTGTTCTACCTGCTTTCTGGGCTGAGATGGGGAACCGCTGAATTTTGGAGTCGCCCGGTGACAAAATGTTCCAAACACACCCCATGCACAACTCCACCGGGGAAGGTGCCAGGCAGGAGTTCTCTTGGTAGTTTTTACACTACCTTGGTAGGCAGCTGAAAGACACCACAAAAGTTGTTCTACCTGCTTTCTGGGCTGAGATGGGGAACCGCTGAATTTTTGGACTCGGCCGGTGACAAAATGTTCCGAACACACCCCATGCACAACTCCACCGGGGAAGGTGCCAGACAGGAGTTCTCTTGGTAGTTTTTACATTGCTCCGGTAGGCAGCTGAAAGACACCACAAAAGTTGTTCTACCTGCTTTCTGGGCTGAGATGGGGAACCGCTGAATTTTGGACTCGGCCGGTGACAAAATGTTCCAAACACACCCCCTGCACAACTCCACCGGGGAAGGTGCCAGACAGGAGTTCTCTTAATAGTTTTTACACTACCTTGGTAGGCAGCTGAAAGGCACCACAAAAGTTGTTCTACCAGCTTTCTGGGCTGAGATGGGGAACCGCTGAATTTTGGAGTCGGCTGGTGACAAAATGTTCCAAACACACCCCCTGCACAACTCCACCGGGGAAGGTGCCAGACGGGAGTTCTCCTGGTAGTTTTTACATTGCTCCGGTAGGCATCTGAAAGACACCACAAAAGTTGTTCTATCTGCTTTCTGGGCTGAGATGGGGAATCGCTGAATTTTGGAGTCGGCCGGTGACAAAATGTTCCAAAGACACCCCATGCACAACTCCACCGGGGAAGGTGCCAGGCAGGAGTTCTCCTGGTAGTTTTTACATTGCTCCGGTAGGCATCTGAAAGACACCACAAAAGTTGTTCTACCTGCTTTCTGGGCTGAGATGGGGAACCGCTGAATTTTGGACTCGGCTGGTGACAAAATGTTCCAAACACACCCCCTGCACAACTCCACCGGGGAAGGTGCCAGACAGGAGTTCTCCTGGTAGTTTTTACATTGCTCCGGTAGGCATCTGAAAGACACCACAAAAGTTGTTCTACCTGCTTTCTGGGCTGAGATGGGGAACCGCTGAATTTTGGACTCGGCCAGTGACAAAATGTTCCAAAGACACCCCATGCACAACTCCACCGGGGAAGGTGCCAGACAGGAGTTCTCTTAGTAGTTTTTACACTACCTTGGTAGGCAGCTGAAAGGCACCACAAAAGTTGTTCTACCTGCTTTCTGGGCTGAGATGGGGAACCGCTGAATTTTGGAGTCGCCCGGTGACAAAATGTTCCAAACACACCCCATGCACAACTCCACCGGGGAAGGTGCCAGGCAGGAGTTCTCTTTGTAGTTTTTACACTACCTTGGTAGGCAGCTGAAAGGCACCACAAAAGTTGTTCTACCTGCTTTCTGGGCTGAGATGGGGAACCGCTGAATTTTTGGACTCGGCTGGTGACAAAATGTTCCGAACACACCCCATGCACAACTCCACCGGGGAAGGTGCCAGACAGGAGTTCTCCTGGTAGTTTTTACATTGCTCCAGTAGGCAGCTGAAAGACACCACAAAAGTTGTTCTACCTGCTTTCTGGGCTGAGATGGGGAACCGCTGAATTTTGGACTCGGCCGGTGACAAAATGTTCCAAACACACCCCCTGCACAACTCCACCGGGGAAGGTGCCAGACAGGAGTTCTCTTAATAGTTTTTACACTACCTTGGTAGGCAGCTGAAAGGCACCACAAAAGTTGTTCTACCTGCTTTCTGGGCTGAGATGGGGAATCGCTGAATTTTGGAGTCGGCTGGTGACAAAATGTTCCAAACACACCCCCTGCACAACTCCACCGGGGAAGGTGCCAGACGGGAGTTCTCCTGGTAGTTTTTACATTGCTCCGGTAGGCATCTGAAAGACACCACAAAAGTTGTTCTATCTGCTTTCTGGGCTGAGATGGGGAATCGCTGAATTTTGGAGTCGGCCGGTGACAAAATGTTCCAAAGACACCCCATGCACAACTCCACCGGGGAAGGTGCCAGGCAGGAGTTCTCCTGGTAGTTTTTACATTGCTCCGGTAGGCATCTGAAAGACACCACAAAAGTTGTTCTACCTGCTTTCTGGGCTGAGATGGGGAACCGCTGAATTTTGGACTCGGCTGGTGACAAAATGTTCCAAACACACCCCCTGCACAACTCCACCGGGGAAGGTGCCAGACAGGAGTTCTCCTGGTAGTTTTTACATTGCTCCGGTAGGCATCTGAAAGACACCACAAAAGTTGTTCTACCTGCTTTCTGGGCTGAGATGGGGAACCGCTGAATTTTGGACTCGGCCAGTGACAAAATGTTCCAAAGACACCCCATGCACAACTCCACCGGGGAAGGTGCCAGACAGGAGTTCTCTTAGTAGTTTTTACACTACCTTGGTAGGCAGCTGAAAGGCACCACAAAAGTTGTTCTACCTGCTTTCTGGGCTGAGATGGGGAAACGCTGAATTTTGGACTCGGCCGGTGACAAAATGTTCCAAACACACCCCATGCACAACTCCACCGGGGAAGGTGCCAGGCAGGAGTTCTCTTTGTAGTTTTTACACTACCTTGGTAGGCAGCTGAAAGACACCACAAAAGTTGTTCTACCTGCTTTCTGGGCTGAGATGGGGAACCGCTGAATTTTTGGACTCGGCTGGTGACAAAATGTTCCGAACACACCCCATGCACAACTCCACCGGGGAAGGTGCCAGACAGGAGTTCTCTTGGTAGTTTTTACATTGCTCCGGTAGGCAGCTGAAAGACACCACAAAAGTTGTTCTACCTGCTTTCTGGGCTGAGATGGGGAACCGCTGAATTTTGGACTCGGCCGGTGACAAAATGTTCCAAACACACCCCCTGCACAACTCCACCGGGGAAGGTGCCAGACAGGAGTTCTCTTAATAGTTTTTACACTACCTTGGTAGGCAGCTGAAAGGCACCACAAAAGTTGTTCTACCTGCTTTCTGGGCTGAGATGGGGAATCGCTGAATTTTGGAGTCGGCTGGTGACAAAATGTTTCAAACACACCCCCTGCACAACTCCACCGGGGAAGGTGCCAGACAGGAGTTCTCCTGGTAGTTTTTACATTGCTCCGGTAGGCATCTGAAAGACACCACAAAAGTTGTTCTACCTGCTTTCTGGGCTGAGATGGGGAATCGCTGAATTTTGGACTCGGCCGGTGACAAAATGTTCCAAAGACACCCCATGCACAACTCCACCGGGGAATGTGCCAGACAAGCGTTCTCTTGATAGTTTTTACACTACCTTGGTAGGCAGCTGAAAGACACCACAAAAGTTGTTCTACCTGCTTTCTGGGCTGAGATGGG
Source organism: Falco biarmicus (assembly GCF_023638135.1). NCBI lineage: Eukaryota > Metazoa > Chordata > Aves > Falconiformes > Falconidae > Falco > Falco biarmicus. The sequence continues at coordinate 22,031 of NW_026611768.1, forward strand.
GAACCGCTGAATTTTGGACTCGGCCGGTGACAAAATGTTCCAAAGACACCCCATGCACAACTCCACCGGGGAAGGTGCCAGACAGGAGTTCTCCTGGTAGTTTTTACATTGCTCCGGTAGGCAGCTGAAAGACACCACAAAAGTTGTTCTACCTGCTTTCTGGGCTGAGATGGGGAAACGCTGAATTTTGGACTCGGCCGGTGACAAAATGTTCCAAACACACCCCATGCACAACTCCACTAGCGAAGGTGCCAGACAGGAGTTCTCCTTGTAGTTTTTACACTACCTTGGTAGGCACCTGAAAGGCACCACAAAAGTTGTTCTACCTGCTTTCTGGGCTGAGATGGGGAACCGCTGAATTTTGGAGTCGGCCGGTGACAAAATGTTCCAAACACACCCCATGCACAACTCCACTAGCGAAGGTGCCAGGGACGAGCTCTGTTGGTAGTTTTTACATTGCTCCGGTAGGCATCAAAAGGACACCACAAAAGTTGTTCTACCTGCTTTCTGGGCTGAGATGGGGAATCGCTGAATTTTGGACTCGGCCGGTGACAAAATGTTCCAAAGACACCCCATGCACAACTCCACCGGGGAAGGTGCCAGGCAGGAGTTCTCTTGGTAGTTTTTACACTACCTTGGTAGGCATTTGAAAGGCACCACAAAAGTTGTTCTACCTGCTTTCTGGGCTGAGATGGGGAACCGCTGAATTTTGGAGTCGGCTGGTGACAAAATGTTCCAAACACACCCCCTGCACAACTCCACCGGGGAAGGTGCCAGACAGGAGTTCTCCTGGTAGTTTTTACATTGCTCCGGTAGGCATCTGAAAGACACCACAAAAGTTGTTCTACCTGCTTTCTGGGCTGAGATGGGGAACCGCTGAATTTTGGACTCGGCCAGTGACAAAATGTTCCAAAGACACCCCATGCACAACTCCACCGGGGAAGGTGCCAGGCAGGAGTTCTCTTAGTAGTTTTTACACTACCTTGGTAGGCACCTGAAAGGCACCACAAAAGTTGTTCTACCTGCTTTCTGGGCTGAGATGGGGAACCGCTGAATTTTGGAGTCGCCCGGTGACAAAATGTTCCAAAGACACCCCATGCACAACTCCACCGGGGAAGGTGCCAGGCAGGAGTTCTCTTGGTAGTTTTTACACTACCTTGGTAGGCAGCTGAAAGGCACCACAAAAGTTGTTCTACCTGCTTTCTGGGCTGAGATGGGGAACCGCTGAATTTTTGGACTCGGCTGGTGACAAAATGTTCCGAACACACCCCATGCACAACTCCACCGGGGAAGGTGCCAGACAGGAGTTCTCCTGGTAGTTTTTACATTGCTCCGGTAGGCAGCTGAAAGACACCACAAAAGTTGTTCTACCTGCTTTCTGGGCTGAGATGGGGAACCGCTGAATTTTGGAGTCGGCCGGTGACAAAATGTTCCAAACACACCCCCTGCACAACTCCACCGGGGAAGGTGCCAGACAGGAGTTCTCTTGGTAGTTTTTACACTACCTTGGTAGGCATCTAAAAGACACCACAAAAGTTGTTCTACCTGCTTTCTGGGCTGAGATGGGGAACCGCTGAATTTTGGACTCGGCTGGTGACAAAATGTTCCAAACACACCCCCTGCACAACTCCACCGGGGAAGGTGCCAGACAGGAGTTCAGAGTTTTTACATTGCTCCGGTAGGCATCTGAAAGACACCACAAAAGATGTTCTACCTGCTTTCTGGGCTGAGATGGGGAACAGCTGAATTTTGGAGTCGGCTGGTGACAAAATGTTCCAAAGACACCCCCTGCACAACTCCACCGGGGAAGGTGCCAGGCAGGAGTTCTCCTGGTAGTTTTTACATTGCTCTGGTAGGCATCTGAAAGACACCACAAAAAGTTGTTCTACCTGCTTTCTGGGCTGAGATGGGGAACCGCTGAATTTTGGAGTCGGCTGGTGACAAAATGTTCCAAAGACACCCCATGCACAACTCCACCGGGGAAGGTGCCAGACAGGAGTTCTCCTGGTAGTTTTTTACACTACCTTGGTAGGCAGCTGAAAGGCACCACAAAAGTTGTTCTACCTGCTTTCTGGGCTGAGATGGGGAACCGCTGAATTTTGGACTCGGCCGGTGACAAAATGTTCCAAACACACCCCATGCACAACTCCACCGGGGAAGGTGCCAGACAGGAGTTCTCTTAGTAGTTTTTACAGTACCTTGGTAGGCATCTGAAAGACACCACAAAAGTTGTTCTACCTGCTTTCTGGGCTGAGATGGGGAAACGCTGAATTTTGGACTCGGCTGGTGACAAAATGTTCCAAACACACCCCCTGCACAACTCCACCGGGGAAGGTGCCAGACGGGAGTTCTCCTGGTAGTTTTTACATTGCTCTGGTAGGCATCTGAAAGACACCACAAAAGTTGTTCTATCTGCTTTCTGGGCTGAGATGGGGAATCGCTGAATTTTGGAGTCAGCCGGTGACAAAATGTTCCAAAGAAGACACCCCATGCACAACTCCACCGGGGAAGGTGCCAGGCAGGAGTTCTCCTGGTAGTTTTTACATTGCTCCGGTAGGCATCTGAAAGACACCACAAAAGTTGTTCTACCTGCTTTCTGGGCTGAGATGGGGAACCGCTGAATTTTGGACTCGGCTGGTGACAAAATGTTCCAAACACACCCCCTGCACAACTCCACCGGGGAAGGTGCCAGACAGGAGTTCTCCTGGTAGTTTTTACATTGCTCCGGTAGGCATCTGAAAGACACCACAAAAGTTGTTCTACCTGCTTTCTGGGCTGAGATGGGGAACCGCTGAATTTTGGACTCGGCCAGTGACAAAATGTTCCAAAGACACCCCATGCACAACTCCACCGGGGAAGGTGCCAGACAGGAGTTCTCTTAGTAGTTTTTACACTACCTTGGTAGGCACCTGAAAGGCACCACAAAAGTTGTTCTACCTGCTTTCTGGGCTGAGATGGGGAACCGCTGAATTTTGGAGTCGCCCGGTGACAAAATGTTCCAAACACACCCCATGCACAACTCCACCGGGGAAGGTGCCAGGCAGGAGTTCTCTTGGTAGTTTTTACACTACCTTGGTAGGCAGCTGAAAGACACCACAAAAGTTTTTCTACCTGCTTTCTGGGCTGAGATGGGGAACCGCTGAATTTTTGGACTCGGCTGGTGACAAAATGTTCCGAACACACCCCATGCACAACTCCACCGGGGAAGGTGCCAGACAGGAGTTCTCTTGGTAGTTTTTACATTGCTCCGGTAGGCAGCTGAAAGACACCACAAAAGTTGTTCTACCTGCTTTCTGGGCTGAGATGGGGAACCGCTGAATTTTGGACTCGGCCGGTGACAAAATGTTCCAAACACACCCCCTGCACAACTCCACCGGGGAAGGTGCCAGACAGGAGTTCTCTTAATAGTTTTTACACTACCTTGGTAGGCAGCTGAAAGGCACCACAAAAGTTGTTCTACCAGCTTTCTGGGCTGAGATGGGGAAACGCTGAATTTTGGACTCGGCTGGTGACAAAATGTTCCAAACACACCCCCTGCACAACTCCACCGGGGAAGGTGCCAGACGGGAGTTCTCCTGGTAGTTTTTACATTGCTCCGGTAGGCATCTGAAAGACACCACAAAAGTTGTTCTATCTGCTTTCTGGGCTGAGATGGGGAATCGCTGAATTTTGGAGTCGGCCGGTGACAAAATGTTCCAAAGACACCCCATGCACAACTCCACCGGGGAAGGTGCCAGGCAGGAATTCTCCTGGTAGTTTTTACATTGCTCCGGTAGGCATCTGAAAGACACCACAAAAGTTGTTCTACCCTGCTTTCTGGGCTGAGATGGGGAACCGCTGAATTTTGGACTCGGCTGGTGACAAAATGTTCCAAACACACCCCCTGCACAACTCCACCGGGGAAGGTGCCAGACAGGAGTTCTCCTGGTAGTTTTTACATTGCTCCGGTAGGCATCTGAAAGACACCACAAAAGTTGTTCTACCTGCTTTCTGGGCTGAGATGGGGAACCGCTGAATTTTGGACTCGGCCAGTGACAAAATGTTCCAAAGACACCCCATGCACAACTCCACCGGGGAAGGTGCCAGACAGGAGTTCTCTTAGTAGTTTTTACACTACCTTGGTAGGCAGCTGAAAGGCACCACAAAAGTTGTTCTACCTGCTTTCTGGGCTGAGATGGGGAACCGCTGAATTTTGGAGTCGCCCGGTGACAAAATGTTCCAAACACACCCCATGCACAACTCCACCGGGGAAGGTGCCAGGCAGGAGTTCTCTTTGTAGTTTTTACACTACCTTGGTAGGCAGCTGAAAGGCACCACAAAAGTTGTTCTACCTGCTTTCTGGGCTGAGATGGGGAACCGCTGAATTTTTGGACTCGGCTGGTGACAAAATGTTCCGAACACACCCCATGCACAACTCCACCGGGGAAGGTGCCAGACAGGAGTTCTCTTGGTAGTTTTTACATTGCTCCGGTAGGCAGCTGAAAGACACCACAAAAGTTGTTCTACCTGCTTTCTGGGCTGAGATGGGGAACCGCTGAATTTTGGACTCGGCCGGTGACAAAATGTTCCAAACACACCCCCTGCACAACTCCACCGGGGAAGGTGCCAGGCAGGAGTTCTCTTAATAGTTTTTACCACTACCTTGGTAGGCAGCTGAAAGGCACCACAAAAGTTGTTCTACCTGCTTTCTGGGCTGAGATGGGGAATCGCTGAATTTTGGAGTCGGCTGGTGACAAAATGTTTCAAACACACCCCCTGCACAACTCCACCGGGGAAGGTGCCAGACAGGAGTTCTCCTGGTAGTTTTTACATTGCTCCGGTAGGCATCTGAAAGACACCACAAAAGTTGTTCTACCTGCTTTCTGGGCTGAGATGGGGAACCGCTGAATTTTGGACTCGGCCGGTGACAAAATGTTCCAAACACACCCCCTGCACAACTCCACCGGGGAAGGTGCCAGACAGGAGTTCTCTTAATAGTTTTTACACTACCTTGGTAGGCAGCTGAAAGGCACCACAAAAGTTGTTCTACCTGCTTTCTGGGCTGAGATGGGGAACCGCTGAATTTTGGACTCGGCCGGTGACAAAATGTTCCAAACACACCCCCTGCACAACTCCACCGGGGAAGGTGCCAGACGGGAGTTCTCCTGGTAGTTTTTACATTGCTCCGGTAGGCATCTGAAAGACACCACAAAAGTTGTTCTATCTGCTTTCTGGGCTGAGATGGGGAATCGCTGAATTTTGGAGTCGGCCGGTGACAAAATGTTCCAAAGACACCCCATGCACAACTCCACCGGGGAAGGTGCCAGGCAGGAGTTCTCCTGGTAGTTTTTACATTGCTCCGGTAGGCATCTGAAAGACACCACAAAAGTTGTTCTACCTGCTTTCTGGGCTGAGATGGGGAACCGCTGAATTTTGGACTCGGCTGGTGACAAAATGTTCCAAACACACCCCCTGCACAACTCCACCGGGGAAGGTGCCAGACAGGAGTTCTCCTGGTAGTTTTTACATTGCTCCGGTAGGCATCTGAAAGACACCACAAAAGTTGTTCTACCTGCTTTCTGGGCTGAGATGGGGAACCGCTGAATTTTGGACTCGGCCAGTGACAAAATGTTCCAAAGACACCCCATGCACAACTCCACCGGGGAAGGTGCCAGACAGGAGTTCTCTTAGTAGTTTTTACACTACCTTGGTAGGCAGCTGAAAGGCACCACAAAAGTTGTTCTACCTGCTTTCTGGGCTGAGATGGGGAACCGCTGAATTTTGGAGTCGCCCGGTGACAAAATGTTCCAAACACACCCCATGCACAACTCCACCGGGGAAGGTGCCAGGCAGGAGTTCTCTTTGTAGTTTTTACACTACCTTGGTAGGCAGCTGAAAGACACCACAAAAGTTGTTCTACCTGCTTTCTGGGCTGAGATGGGGAACCGCTGAATTTTTGGACTCGGCTGGTGACAAAATGTTCCGAACACACCCCATGCACAACTCCACCGGGGAAGGTGCCAGACAGGAGTTCTCTTGGTAGTTTTTACATTGCTCCGGTAGGCATCTGAAAGACACCACAAAAGTTGTTCTACCTGCTTTCTGGGCTGAGATGGGGAACCGCTGAATTTTGGACTCGGCCGGTGACAAAATGTTCCAAACACACCCCCTGCACAACTCCACCGGGGAAGGTGCCAGACAGGAGTTCTCTTAATAGTTTTTACACTACCTTGGTAGGCAGCTGAAAGGCACCACAAAAGTTGTTCTACCTGCTTTCTGGGCTGAGATGGGGAATCGCTGAATTTTGGACTCGGCCGGTGACAAAATGTTTCAAACACACCACCTGCACAACTCCACCGGGGAAGGTGCCAGACAGGAGTTCTCCTGGTAGTTTTTACATTGCTCCGGTAGGCATCTGAAAGACACCACAAAAGTTGTTCTATCTGCTTTCTGGGCTGAGATGGGGAATCGCTGAATTTTGGACTCGGCCGGTGACAAAATGTTCCAAAGACACCCCATGCACAACTCCACCGGGGAATGTGCCAGACAAGCGTTCTCTTGATAGTTTTTACACTACCTTGGTAGGCAGCTGAAAGACACCACAAAAGTTGTTCTACCTGCTTTCTGGGCTGAGATGGGGAACCGCTGAATTTTGGACTCGGCCGGTGACAAAATGTTCCAAACACACCCCCTGCACAACTCCACCGGGGAAGGTGCCAGACAGGAGTTCTCCTGGTAGTTTTTACATTGCTCCGGTAGGCATCTGAAAGACACTACAAAAGTTGTTCTACCTGCTTTCTGGGCTGAGATGGGGAACCGCTGAATTTTGGACTCGGCTGGTGACAAAATGTTCCAAACACACCCCCTGCACAACTCCACCGGGGAAGGTGCCAGACAGGAGTTCTCCTGGTAGTTTTTACATTGCTCCGGTAGGCATCTGAAAGACACCACAAAAGTTGTTCTATCTGCTTTCTGGGCTGAGATGGGGAACAGCTGAATTTTGGAGTCGGCCGGTGACAAAATGTTCCAAACACACCCCCTGCACAACTCCACTAGCGAAGGTGCCAGGGACGAGCTCTGTTGGTAGTTTTTACATTGCTCTGGTAGGCATCAAAAGGATACCACAAAAGTTGTTCTACCTGCTTTCTGGGCTGAGATGGGGAATCGCTGAATTTTGGACTCGGCCGGTGACAAAATGTTCCAAAGACACCCCATGCACAACTCCACCGGGGAAGGTGCCAGGCAGGAGTTCTCTTGGTAGTTTTTACACTACCTTGGTAGGCATTTGAAAGGCACCACAAAAGTTGTTCTACCTGCTTTCTGGGCTGAGATGGGGATCCGCTGAATTTTGGAGTCGGCTGGTGACAAAATGTTTCAAACACACCCCATGCACAACTCCACCGGGGAAGGTGCCAGACAGGAGTTCTCCTGGTAGTTTTTACATTGCTCCGGTAGGCATCTGAAAGACACCACAAAAGTTGTTCTACCTGCTTTCTGGGCTGAGATGGGGAACCGCTGAATTTTGGACTCGGCCAGTGACAAAATGTTCCAAAGACACCCCACGCACAACTCCACCGGGGAAGGTGCCAGGCAGGAGTTCTCCTGGTAGTTTTTACATTGCTCTGGTAGGCATCTGAAAGACACCACAAAAGTTGTTCTACCTGCTTTCTGGGCTGAGATGGGGAACCGCTGAATTTTGGAGTCGGCTGGTGACAAAATGTTCCAAAGACACCCCATGCACAACTCCACCGGGGAAGGTGCCAGACAGGAGTTCTCCTGGTAGTTTTTACACTACCTTGGTAGGCACCTGAAAGGCACCACAAAAGTTGTTCTACCTGCTTTCTGGGCTGAGATGGGGAACCGCTGAATTTTGGACTCGGCCGGTGACAAAATGTTCCAAACACACCCCATGCACAACTCCACCGGGGAAGGTGCCAGACAGGAGTTCTCTTAGTAGTTTTTACAGTACCTTGGTAGGCATCTGAAAGACACCACAAAAGTTGTTCTACCTGCTTTCTGGGCTGAGATGGGGAAACGCTGAATTTTGGACTCGGCTGGTGACAAAATGTTCCAAACACACCCCCTGCACAACTCCACCGGGGAAGGTGCCAGACGGGAGTTCTCCTGTAGTTTTTACATTGCTCCGGTAGGCATCTGAAAGACACCACAAAAGTTGTTCTATCTGCTTTCTGGGCTGAGATGGGGAATCGCTGAATTTTGGACTCGGCCGGTGACAAAATGTTCCAAAGACACCCCATGCACAACTCCACCGGGGAAGGTGCCAGGCAGGAGTTCTCCTGGTAGTTTTTACATTGCTCCGGTAGGCATCTGAAAGACACCACAAAAGTTGTTCTACCTGCTTTCTGGGCTGAGATGGGGAACCGCTGAATTTTGGACTCGGCTGGTGACAAAATGTTCCAAACACACCCCCTGCACAACTCCACCGGGGAAGGTGCCAGACAGGAGTTCTCCTGGTAGTTTTTACATTGCTCCGGTAGGCATCTGAAAGACACCACAAAAGTTGTTCTACCTGCTTTCTGGGCTGAGATGGGGAACCGCTGAATTTTGGACTCGGCCAGTGACAAAATGTTCCAAAGACACCCCATGCACAACTCCACCGGGGAAGGTGCCAGACAGGAGTTCTCTTAGTAGTTTTTACACTACCTTGGTAGGCACCTGAAAGGCACCACAAAAGTTGTTCTACCTGCTTTCTGGGCTGAGATGGGGAACCGCTGAATTTTTGGAGTCGCCCGGTGACAAAATGTTCCAAACACACCCCATGCACAACTCCACCGGGGAAGGTGCCAGGCAGGAGTTCTCTTGGTAGTTTTTACACTACCTTGGTAGGCAGCTGAAAGACACCACAAAAGTTGTTCTACCTGCTTTCTGGGCTGAGATGGGGAACCGCTGAATTTTGGACTCGGCCGGTGACAAAATGTTCCAAACACACCCCCTGCACAACTCCACCGGGGAAGGTGCCAGACAGGAGTTCTCTTAATAGTTTTTACACTACCTTGGTAGGCAGCTGAAAGGCACCACAAAAGTTGTTCTACCTGCTTTCTGGGCTGAGATGGGGAATCGCTGAATTTTGGAGTCGGCTGGTGACAAAATGTTTCAAACACACCCCCCTGCACAACTCCACCGGGGAAGGTGCCAGACAGGAGTTCTCCTGGTAGTTTTTACATTGCTCCGGTAGGCATCTGAAAGACACCACAAAAGTTGTTCTACCTGCTTTCTGGGCTGAGATGGGGAATCGCTGAATTTTGGACTCAGCCGGTGACAAAATGTTCCAAAGACACCCCATGCACAACTCCACCGGGGAATGTGCCAGACAAGCGTTCTCTTGATAGTTTTTACACTACCTTGGTAGGCAGCTGAAAGACACCACAAAAGTTGTTCTACCTGCTTTCTGGGCTGAGATGGGGAACCGCTGAATTTTGGACTCGGCCGGTGACAAAATGTTCCAAAGACACCCCATGCACAACTCCACCGGGGAAGGTGCCAGACAGGAGTTCTCCTGGTAGTTTTTACATTGCTCCGGTAGGCATCTGAAAGACACCACAAAAGTTGTTCTATCTGCTTTCTGGGCTGAGATGGGGAATCGCTGAATTTTGGACTCGGCCGGTGACAAAATGTTCCAAAGACACCCCATGCACAACTCCACCGGGGAATGTGCCAGACAAGCGTTCTCTTGATAGTTTTTACACTACCTTGGTAGGCAGCTGAAAGACACCACAAAAGTTGTTCTACCTGCTTTCTGGGCTGAGATGGGGAACCGCTGAATTTTGGACTCGGCCGGTGACAAAATGTTCCAAACACACCCCCTGCACAACTCCACCGGGGAAGGTGCCAGACAGGAGTTCTCCTGGTAGTTTTTACATTGCTCCGGTAGGCATCTGAAAGACACTACAAAAGTTGTTCTACCTGCTTTCTGGGCTGAGATGGGGAACCGCTGAATTTTGGACTCGGCTGGTGACAAAATGTTCCAAACACACCCCCTGCACAACTCCACCGGGGAAGGTGCCAGACAGGAGTTCTCCTGGTAGTTTTTACATTGCTCCGGTAGGCATCTGAAAGACACCACAAAACTTGTTCTATCTGCTTTCTGGGCTGAGATGGGGAACAGCTGAATTTTGGAGTCGGCCGGTGACAAAATGTTCCAAACACACCCCCTGCACAACTCCACTAGCGAAGGTGCCAGGGACGAGCTCTGTTGGTAGTTTTTACATTGCTCCGGTAGGCATCAAAAGGATACCACAAAAGTTGTTCTACCTGCTTTCTGGGCTGAGAATGGGGAATCGCTGAATTTTGGACTCGGCCGGTGACAAAATGTTCCAAAGACACCCCATGCACAACTCCACCGGGGAAGGTGCCAGGCAGGAGTTCTCTTGGTAGTTTTTACACTACCTTGGTAGGCATTTGAAAGGCACCACAAAAGTTGTTCTACCTGCTTTCTGGGCTGAGATGGGGATCCGCTGAATTTTGGAGTCGGCTGGTGACAAAATGTTCCAAACACACCCCATGCACAACTCCACCGGGGAAGGTGCCAGACAGGAGTTCTCCTGGTAGTTTTTACATTGCTCCGGTAGGCATCTGAAAGACACCACAAAAGTTGTTCTACCTGCTTTCTGGGCTGAGATGGGGAACCGCTGAATTTTGGACTCGGCCAGTGACAAAATGTTCCAAAGACACCCCATGCACAACTCCACCGGGGAAGGTGCCAGGCAGGAGTTCTCCTGGTAGTTTTTACATTGCTCTGGTAGGCATCTGAAAGACACCACAAAAGTTGTTCTACCTGCTTTCTGGGCTGAGATGGGGAACCGCTGAATTTTGGAGTCGGCTGGTGACAAAATGTTCAAAAGACACCCCATGCACAACTCCACCGGGGAAGGTGCCAGACAGGAGTTCTCCTGGTAGTTTTTACACTACCTTGGTAGGCAGCTGAAAGGCACCACAAAAGTTGTTCTACCTGCTTTCTGGGCTGAGATGGGGAACCGCTGAATTTTGGACTCGGCCGGTGACAAAATGTTCCAAACACACCCCATGCACAACTCCACCGGGGAAGGTGCCAGACAGGAGTTCTCTTAGTAGTTTTTACAGTACCTTGGTAGGCATCTGAAAGACACCACAAAAGTTGTTCTACCTGCTTTCTGGGCTGAGATGGGGAACCGCTGAATTTTGGACTCGGCTGGTGACAAAATGTTCCAAACACACCCCCTGCACAACTCCACCGGGGAAGGTGCCAGACGGGAGTTCTCCTGTAGTTTTTACATTGCTCCGGTAGGCATCTGAAAGACACCACAAAAGTTGTTCTATCTGCTTTCTGGGCTGAGATGGGGAATCGCTGAATTTTGGACTCGGCCGGTGACAAAATGTTCCAAAGACACCCCATGCACAACTCCACCGGGGAAGGTGCCAGACAGGAGTTCTCCTGGTAGTTTTTACATTGCTCCGGTAGGCATCTGAAAGACACCACAAAAGTTGTTCTACCTGCTTTCTGGGCTGAGATGGGGAACCGCTGAATTTTGGACTCGGCTGGTGACAAAATGTTCCAAACACACCCCCTGCACAACTCCACCGGGGAAGGTGCCAGACAGGAGTTCTCCTGGTAGTTTTTACATTGCTCCGGTAGGCATCTGAAAGACACCACAAAAGTTGTTCTACCTGCTTTCTGGGCTGAGATGGGGAACCGCTGAATTTTGGACTCGGCCAGTGACAAAATGTTCCAAAGACACCCCATGCACAACTCCACCGGGGAAGGTGCCAGACAGGAGTTCTCTTAGTAGTTTTTACACTACCTTGGTAGGCACCTGAAAGGTACCACAAAAGTTGTTCTACCTGCTTTCTGGGCTGAGATGGGGAACCGCTGAATTTTGGAGTCGCCCGGTGACAAAATGTTCCAAACACACCCCATGCACAACTCCACCGGGGAAGGTGCCACGCAAGAGTTCTCTTGGTAGTTTTTACACTACCTTGGTAGGCAGCTGAAAGACACCACAAAAGTTGTTCTACCTGCTTTCTGGGCTGAGATGGGGAACCGCTGAATTTTTGGACTCTGCTGGTGACAAAATGTTCCGAACACACCCCATGCACAACTCCACCGGGGAAGGTGCCAGACAGGAGTTCTCTTGGTAGTTTTTACATTGCTCCGGTAGGCAGCTGAAAGACACCACAAAAGTTGTTCTACCTGCTTTCTGGGCTGAGATGGGGAACCGCTGAATTTTGGACTCGGCCGGTGACAAAATGTTCCAAACACACCCCCTGCACAACTCCACCGGGGAAGGTGCCAGACAGGAGTTCTCTTAATAGTTTTTACACTACCTTGGTAGGCAGCTGAAAGGCACCACAAAAGTTGTTCTACCTGCTTTCTGGGCTGAGATGGGGAACAGCTGAATTTTGGACTCGGCCGGTGACAAAATGTTCCAAACACACCCCCTGCACAACTCCACCGGGGAAGGTGCCAGACAGGAGTTCTCCTGGTAGTTTTTACATTGCTCCGGTAGGCATCTGAAAGACACCACAAAAGTTGTTCTACCTGATTTCTGGGCTGAGATGGGGAATCGCTGAATTTTGGACTCGGCCGGTGACAAAATGTTCCAAAGACACCCCATGCACAACTCCACCGGGGAATGTGCCAGACAAGCGTTCTCTTGATAGTTTTTACACTACCTTGGTAGGCAGCTGAAAGACACCACAAAAGTTGTTCTACCTGCTTTCTGGGCTGAGATGGGGAACCGCTGAATTTTGGACTCGGCCGGTGACAAAATGTTCCAAACACACCCCCTGCACAACTCCACCGGGGAAGGTGCCAGACAGGAGTTCTCCTGGTAGTTTTTACATTGCTCCGGTAGGCATCTGAAAGACACTACAAAAGTTGTTCTACCTGCTTTCTGGGCTGAGATGGGGAACCGCTGAATTTTGGAGTCGGCTGGTGACAAAATGTTCCAAACACACCCCCTGCACAACTCCACCGGGGAAGGTGCCAGGCAAGAGTTCTCTTGGTAGTTTTTACACTACCTTGGTAGGCAGCTGAAAGACACCACAAAAGTTGTTCTACCTGCTTTCTGGGCTGAGATGGGGAACCGCTGAATTTTTGGACTCTGCTGGTGACAAAATGTTCCGAACACACCCCATGCACAACTCCACCGGGGAAGGTGCCAGACAGGAGTTCTCTTGGTAGTTTTTACATTGCTCCGGTAGGCAGCTGAAAGACACCACAAAAGTTGTTCTACCTGCTTTCTGGGCTGAGATGGGGAACCGCTGAATTTTGGACTCGGCCGGTGACAAAATGTTCCAAACACACCCCCTGCACAACTCCACCGGGGAAGGTGCCAGACAGGAGTTCTCTTAATAGTTTTTACACTACCTTGGTAGGCAGCTGAAAGGCACCACAAAAGTTGTTCTACCTGCTTTCTGGGCTGAGATGGGGAACAGCTGAATTTTGGACTCGGCCGGTGACAAAATGTTCCAAACACACCCCCTGCACAACTCCACCGGGGAAGGTGCCAGACAGGAGTTCTCCTGGTAGTTTTTACATTGCTCCGGTAGGCATCTGAAAGACACCACAAAAGTTGTTCTACCTGATTTCTGGGCTGAGATGGGGAATCGCTGAATTTTGGACTCGGCCGGTGACAAAATGTTCCAAAGACACCCCATGCACAACTCCACCGGGGAATGTGCCAGACAAGCGTTCTCTTGATAGTTTTTACACTACCTTGGTAGGCAGCTGAAAGACACCACAAAAGTTGTTCTACCTGCTTTCTGGGCTGAGATGGGGAACCGCTGAATTTTGGACTCGGCCGGTGACAAAATGTTCCAAACACACCCCCTGCACAACTCCACCGGGGAAGGTGCCAGACAGGAGTTCTCCTGGTAGTTTTTACATTGCTCCGGTAGGCATCTGAAAGACACTACAAAAGTTGTTCTACCTGCTTTCTGGGCTGAGATGGGGAACCGCTGAATTTTGGAGTCGGCTGGTGACAAAATGTTCCAAACACACCCCCTGCACAACTCCACCGGGGAAGGTGCCAGACAGGAGTTCTCCTGGTAGTTTTTACATTGCTCCGGTAGGCATCTGAAAGACACCACAAAAGTTGTTCTACCTGCTTTCTGGGCTAAGATGGGGAACCGCTGAATTTTGGAGTCGGCCGGTGACAAAATGTTCCAAACACACCCCATGCACAACTCCACTAGCGAAGGTGCCAGGGACGAGCTCTGTTGGTAGTTTTTACATTGCTCCGGTAGGCATCAAAAGGATACCACAAAAGTTGTTCTACCTGCTTTCTGGGCTGAGATGGGGAATCGCTGAATTTTGGACTCGGCCGGTGACAAAATGTTCCAAAGACACCCCATGCACAACTCCACCGGGGAAGGTGCCAGGCAGGAGTTCTCTTGGTAGTTTTTACACTACCTTGGTAGGCATTTGAAAGGCACCACAAAAGTTGTTCTACCTGCTTTCTGGGCTGAGATGGGGATCCGCTGAATTTTGGAGTCGGCTGGTGACAAAATGTTCCAAACACACCCCATGCACAACTCCACCGGGGAAGGTGCCAGACAGGAGTTCTCCTGGTAGTTTTTACATTGCTCCGGTAGGCATCTGAAAGACACCACAAAAGTTGTTCTACCTGCTTTCTGGGCTGAGATGGGGAACCGCTGAATTTTGGACTCGGCCAGTGACAAAATGTTCCAAAGACACCCCATGCACAACTCCACCGGGGAAGGTGCCAGACAGGAGTTCTCTTAGTAGTTTTTACACTACCTTGGTAGGCACCTGAAAGGCACCACAAAAGTTGTTCTACCTGCTTTCTGGGCTGAGATGGGGAACCGCTGAATTTTGGAGTCGCCCGGTGACAAAATGTTCCAAACACACCCCATGCACAACTCCACCGGGGAAGGTGCCAGGCAGGAGTTCTCTTGGTAGTTTTTACACTACCTTGGTAGGCAGCTGAAAGGCACCACAAAAGTTGTTCTACCTGCTTTCTGGGCTGAGATGGGGAACCGCTGAATTTTTGGACTCGGCTGGTGACAAAATGTTCCGAACACACCCCATGCACAACTCCACCGGGGAAGGTGCCAGACAGGAGTTCTCCTGGTAGTTTTTACATTGCTCCGGTAGGCATCTGAAAGACACCACAAAAGTTGTTCTACCTGCTTTCTGGGCTGAGATGGGGAACCGCTGAATTTTGGACTCGGCCGGTGACAAAATGTTCCAAAGACACCCCATGCACAACTCCACCACGGAAGGTGCCAGACAAGCGTTCTCTTGATAGTTTTTACACTACCTTGGTAGGCATCTGAAAGACACCACAAAAGTTGTTCTACCTGCTTTCTGGGCTGAGATGGGGAACCGCTGAATTTTGGACTCGGCCGGTGACAAAATGTTCCAAAGACACCCCATGCACAACTCCACCGGGGAAGGTGCCAGACAGGAGTTCTCTTAGTAGTTTTTACACTACCTTGGTAGGCATCTGAAAGACACCAAAAAAGTTGTTCTACCTGCTTTCTGGGCTGAGATGGGGAACCGCTGAATTTTGGACTCGGCTGGTGACAAAATGTTCCAAAGACACCCCCTGCACAACTCCACCGGGGAAGGTGCCAGACGGGAGTTCTCCTGGTAGTTTTTACATTGCTCCGGTAGGCATCTGAAAGACACCACAAAAGTTGTTCTATCTGCTTTCTGGGCTGAGATGGGGAACAGCTGAATTTTGGACTCGGCCGGTGACAAAATGTTCCAAAGACACCCCCTGCACAACTATACCGGGGAAGGTGCCAGACAGGAGTTCTCCTGGTAGTTTTTACATTGCTCCGGTAGGCATCTGAAAGACACCACAAAAGTTGTTCTACCTGCTTTCTGGGCTAAGATGGGGAACCGCTGAATTTTGGAGTCGGCCGGTGACAAAATGTTCCAAACACACCCCATGCACAACTCCACTAGCGAAGGTGCCAGGGACGAGCTCTGTTGGTAGTTTTTACATTGCTCCGGTAGGCATCAAAAGTATACCACAAAAGTTGTTCTACCTGCTTTCTGGGCTGAGATGGGGAATCGCTGAATTTTGGACTCGGCCGGTGACAAAATGTTCCAAAGACACCCCATGCACAACTCCACCGGGGAAGGTGCCAGGCAGGAGTTCTCTTGGTAGTTTTTACACTACCTTGGTAGGCATTTGAAAGGCACCACAAAAGTTGTTCTACCTGCTTTCTGGGCTGAGATGGGGATCCGCTGAATTTTGGAGTCGGCTGGTGACAAAATGTTCCAAACACACCCCATGCACAACTCCACCGGGGAAGGTGCCAGACAGGAGTTCTCCTGGTAGTTTTTACATTGCTCCGGTAGGCATCTGAAAGACACCACAAAAGTTGTTCTACCTGCTTTCTGGGCTGAGATGGGGAACCGCTGAATTTTGGACTCGGCCAGTGACAAAATGTTCCAAAGACACCCCATGCACAACTCCACCGGGGAAGGTGCCAGACAGGAGTTCTCTTGGTAGTTTTTACACTACCTTGGTAGGCAGCTGAAAGACACCACAAAAGTTGTTCTACCTGCTTTCTGGGCTGAGATGGGGAACCGCTGAATTTTGGAGTCGCCCGGTGACAAAATGTTCCAAACACACCCCATGCACAACTCCACCGGGGAAGGTGCCAGGCAGGAGTTCTCTTGGTAGTTTTTACACTACCTTGGTAGGCAGCTGAAAGACACCACAAAAGTTGTTCTACCTGCTTTCTGGGCTGAGATGGGGAACCGCTGAATTTTTGGACTCGGCTGGTGACAAAATGTTCCGAACACACCCCATGCACAACTCCACCGGGGAAGGTGCCAGACAGGAGTTCTCCTGGTAGTTTTTACATTGCTCCGGTAGGCATCTGAAAGACACCACAAAAGTTGTTCTACCTGATTTCTGGGCTGAGATGGGGAATCGCTGAATTTTGGACTCGGCCGGTGACAAAATGTTCCAAAGACACCCCATGCACAACTCCACCGGGGAATGTGCCAGACAAGCGTTCTCTTGATAGTTTTTACACTACCTTGGTAGGCAGCTGAAAGACACCACAAAAGTTGTTCTACCTGCTTTCTGGGCTGAGATGGGGAACCGCTGAATTTTGGACTCGGCCGGTGACAAAATGTTCCAAACACACCCCCTGCACAACTCCACCGGGGAAGGTGCCAGACAGGAGTTCTCCTGGTAGTTTTTACATTGCTCCGGTAGGCATCTGAAAGACACTACAAAAGTTGTTCTACCTGCTTTCTGGGCTGAGATGGGGAACCGCTGAATTTTGGAGTCGGCTGGTGACAAAATGTTCCAAACACACCCCCTGCACAACTCCACCGGGGAAGGTGCCAGACAGGAGTTCTCCTGGTAGTTTTTACATTGCTCCGGTAGGCATCTGAAAGACACCACAAAAGTTGTTCTACCTGCTTTCTGGGCTAAGATGGGGAACCGCTGAATTTTGGAGTCGGCCGGTGACAAAATGTTCCAAACACACCCCATGCACAACTCCACTAGCGAAGGTGCCAGGGACGAGCTCTGTTGGTAGTTTTTACATTGCTCCGGTAGGCATCAAAAGGATACCACAAAAGTTGTTCTACCTGCTTTCTGGGCTGAGATGGGGAATCGCTGAATTTTGGACTCGGCCGGTGACAAAATGTTCCAAAGACACCCCATGCACAACTCCACCGGGGAAGGTGCCAGGCAGGAGTTCTCTTGGTAGTTTTTACACTACCTTGGTAGGCATTTGAAAGGCACCACAAAAGTTGTTCTACCTGCTTTCTGGGCTGAGATGGGGATCCGCTGAATTTTGGAGTCGGCTGGTGACAAAATGTTCCAAACACACCCCATGCACAACTCCACCGGGGAAGGTGCCAGACAGGAGTTCTCCTGGTAGTTTTTACATTGCTCCGGTAGGCATCTGAAAGACACCACAAAAGTTGTTCTACCTGCTTTCTGGGCTGAGATGGGGAATCGCTGAATTTTGGACTCGGCCAGTGACAAAATGTTCCAAAGACACCCCATGCACAACTCCACCGGGGAAGGTGCCAGACAGGAGTTCTCTTAGTAGTTTTTACACTACCTTGGTAGGCACCTGAAAGGCACCACAAAAGTTGTTCTACCTGCTTTCTGGGCTGAGATGGGGAACCGCTGAATTTTGGAGTCGCCCGGTGACAAAATGTTCCAAACACACCCCATGCACAACTCCACCGGGGAAGGTGCCAGGCAGGAGTTCTCTTGGTAGTTTTTACACTACCTTGGTAGGCAGCTGAAAGGCACCACAAAAGTTGTTCTACCTGCTTTCTGGGCTGAGATGGGGAACCGCTGAATTTTTGGACTCGGCTGGTGACAAAATGTTCCGAACACACCCCATGCACAACTCCACCGGGGAAGGTGCCAGACAGGAGTTCTCCTGGTAGTTTTTACATTGCTCCGGTAGGCATCTGAAAGACACCACAAAAGTTGTTCTACCTGCTTTCTGGGCTGAGATGGGGAACCGCTGAATTTTGGACTCGGCCGGTGACAAAATGTTCCAAAGACACCCCATGCACAACTCCACCACGGAAGGTGCCAGACAAGCGTTCTCTTGATAGTTTTTACACTACCTTGGTAGGCATCTGAAAGACACCACAAAAGTTGTTCTACCTGCTTTCTGGGCTGAGATGGGGAACCGCTGAATTTTGGACTCGGCCGGTGACAAAATGTTCCAAAGACACCCCATGCACAACTCCACCGGGGAAGGTGCCAGACAGGAGTTCTCTTAGTAGTTTTTACACTACCTTGGTAGGCATCTGAAAGACACCAAAAAAGTTGTTCTACCTGCTTTCTGGGCTGAGATGGGGAACCGCTGAATTTTGGACTCGGCTGGTGACAAAATGTTCCAAAGACACCCCCTGCACAACTCCACCGGGGAAGGTGCCAGACGGGAGTTCTCCTGGTAGTTTTTACATTGCTCCGGTAGGCATCTGAAAGACACCACAAAAGTTGTTCTATCTGCTTTCTGGGCTAAGATGGGGAACCGCTGAATTTTGGAGTCGGCCGGTGACAAAATGTTCCAAACACACCCCATGCACAACTCCACTAGCGAAGGTGCCAGGGACGAGCTCTGTTGGTAGTTTTTACATTGCTCCGGTAGGCATCAAAAGTATACCACAAAAGTTGTTCTACCTGCTTTCTGGGCTGAGATGGGGAATCGCTGAATTTTGGACTCGGCCGGTGACAAAATGTTCCAAAGACACCCCATGCACAACTCCACCGGGGAAGGTGCCAGGCAGGAGTTCTCTTGGTAGTTTTTACACTACCTTGGTAGGCATTTGAAAGGCACCACAAAAGTTGTTCTACCTGCTTTCTGGGCTGAGATGGGGATCCGCTGAATTTTGGAGTCGGCTGGTGACAAAATGTTCCAAACACACCCCATGCACAACTCCACCGGGGAAGGTGCCAGACAGGAGTTCTCCTGGTAGTTTTTACATTGCTCCGGTAGGCATCTGAAAGACACCACAAAAGTTGTTCTACCTGCTTTCTGGGCTGAGATGGGGAACCGCTGAATTTTGGACTCGGCCAGTGACAAAATGTTCCAAAGACACCCCATGCACAACTCCACCGGGGAAGGTGCCAGACAGGAGTTCTCTTGGTAGTTTTTACACTACCTTGGTAGGCAGCTGAAAGACACCACAAAAGTTGTTCTACCTGCTTTCTGGGCTGAGATGGGGAACCGCTGAATTTTGGAGTCGCCCGGTGACAAAATGTTCCAAACACACCCCATGCACAACTCCACCGGGGAAGGTGCCAGGCAGGAGTTCTCTTGGTAGTTTTTACACTACCTTGGTAGGCAGCTGAAAGACACCACAAAAGTTGTTCTACCTGCTTTCTGGGCTGAGATGGGGAACCGCTGAATTTTTGGACTCGGCTGGTGACAAAATGTTCCGAACACACCCCATGCACAACTCCACCGGGGAAGGTGCCAGACAGGAGTTCTCCTGGTAGTTTTTACATTGCTCCGGTAGGCATCTGAAAGACACCACAAAAGTTGTTCTACCTGCCTTCTGGGCTGAGATGGGGAACCGCTGAATTTTGGACTCGGCCGGTGACAAAATGTTCCAAAGACACCCCATGCACAACTCCACCACGGAAGGTGCCAGACAAGCGTTCTCTTGATAGTTTTTACACTACCTTGGTAGGCATCTGAAAGACACCACAAAAGTTGTTCTACCTGCTTTCTGGGCTGAGATGGGGAACCGCTGAATTTTGGACTCGGCCGGTGACAAAATGTTCCAAAGACACCCCCTGCACAACTCCACCGGGGAAGGTGCCAGACAGGAGTTCTCTTAGTAGTTTTTACACTACCTTGGTAGGCATCTGAAAGACACCAAAAAAGTTGTTCTACCTGCTTTCTGGGCTAGGGTTGGGGAACCGCTGAATTTTGGACTCGGCTGGTGACAAAATGTTCCAAACACACCCCCTGCACAACTCCACCGGGGAAGGTGCCAGACGGGAGTTCTCCTGGTAGTTTTTACATTGCTCCGGTAGGCATCTGAAAGACACCACAAAAGTTGTTCTATCTGCTTTCTGGGCTGAGATGGGGAACAGCTGAATTTTGGACTCGGCCGGTGACAAAATGTTCCAAAGACACCCCCTGCACAACTATACCGGGGAAGGTGCCAGACAGGAGTTCTCCTGGTAGTTTTTACATTGCTCCGGTAGGCATCTAAAAGACACCACAAAAGATGTTCTACCTGCTTTCTGGGCTGAGATGGGGAACCGCTGAATTTTGGAGTCGGCCGGTGACAAAATGTTCCAAACACACCCCCTGCAGAACTCCACCGGGGAAGGTGCCAGACAGGAGTTCTCCTGGTAGTTTTTACACTACCTTGGTAGGCACCTGAAAGGCACCACAAAAGTTGTTCTACCTGCTTTCTGGGCTGAGATGGGGAATCGCTGAATTTTGGACTCGGCCGGTGACAAAATGTTCCAAAGACACCCCATGCACAACTCCACCGGGGAAGGTGCCAGGCAGGAGTTCTCCTGGTAGTTTTTACATTGCTCCGGTAGGCATCTGAAAGACACCACAAAAGTTGTTCTACCTGCTTTCTGGGCTGAGATGGGGAACCGCTGAATTTTGGAGTCGGCCGGTGACAAAATGTTCCAAACACACCCCCTGCACAACTCCACCGGGGAAGGTGCCAGACAGGAGTTCTCTTAGTAGTTTTTACACTACCTTGGTAGGCAGCTGAAAGGCACCACAAAAGTTGTTCTACCTGCTTTCTGGGCTGAGATGGGGAACCGCTGAATTTTGGACTCGGCCGGTGACAAAATGTTCCAAACACACCCCATGCACAACTCCACTAGCGAAGGTGCCAGACAGGAGTTCTCCTGGTAGTTTTTACACTACCTTGGTAGGCACCTGAAAGGCACCACAAAAGTTGTTCTACCTGCTTTCTGGGCTGAGATGGGGAACCGCTGAATTTTGGACTCGGCCGGTGACAAAATGTTCCAAACACACCCCATGCACAACTCCACCGGGGAAGGTGCCAGGCAGGAGTTCTCTTGGTAGTTTTTACACTACCTTGGTAGGCATTTGAAAGGCACCACAAAAGTTGTTCTACCTGCTTTCTGGGCTGAGATGGGGAACCGCTGAATTTTTGGACTCGGCTGGTGACAAAATATTACGAACACACCCCATGCACAACTCCACCGGGGAAGGTGCCAGACAGGAGTTCTCCTGTAGTTTTTACATTGCTCCGGTAGGCATCTGAAAGACACCACAAAAGTTGTTCTACCTGCTTTCTGGGCTGAGATGGGGAAACGCTGAATTTTGGACTCGGCCAGTGACAAAATGTTCCAAACACACCCCATGCACAACTCCACCGGGGAAGGTGCCAGGCAGGAGTTCTCTTAATAGTTTTTACACTACCTTGGTAGGCAGCTAAAAGGCACCACAAAAGTTGTTCTACCTGCTTTCTGGGCTGAGATGGGGAACCGCTGAATTTTTGGAGTCGGCCGGTGACAAAATGTTCCAAACACACCCCATGCACAACTCCACTAGCGAAGGTGCCAGGGACGAGCTCTGTTGGTAGTTTTTACATTGCTCCGGTAGGCATCAAAAGGACACCACAAAAGTTGTTCTACCTGCTTTCTGGGCTGAGATGGGGAACCGCTGAATTTTGGAGTCGCCCGGTGACAAAATGTTCCAAAGACACCCCATGCACAACTCCACCGGGGAAGGTGCCAGGCAGGAGTTCTCTTGGTAGTTTTTACACTACCTTGGTAGGCAGCTGAAAGGCACCACAAAAGTTGTTCTACCTGCTTTCTGGGCTGAGATGGGGAACCGCTGAATTTTGGAGTCGGCCGGTGACAAAATGTTCCAAAGACACCCCATGCACAACTCCACCGGGGAAGGTGCCAGACAGGAGTTCTCTTGGTAGTTTTTACACTACCTTGGTAGGCATCTAAAAGACACCACAAAAGTTGTTCTACCTGCTTTCTGGGCTGAGATGGGGAATCGCTGAATTTTGGACTCGGCTGGTGACAAAATGTTCCAAACACACCCCCTGCACAACTCCACCGGGGAAGGTGCCAGACAGGAGTTCTCCTGGTAGTTTTTACATTGCTCCGGTAGGCATCTGAAAGACACCACAAAAGTTGTTCTACCTGCTTTCTGGGCTGAGATGGGGAACAGCTGAATTTTGGACTCGGCTGGTGACAAAATGTTCCAAACACACCCCCTGCACAACTCCACCGGGGAAGGTGCCAGGCAGGAGTTCTCCTGGTAGTTTTTACATTGCTCTGGTAGGCATCTGAAAGACACCACAAAAGTTGTTCTACCTGCTTTCTGGGCTGAGATGGGGAACCGCTGAATTTTGGAGTCGGCCGGTGACAAAATGTTCCAAAGACACCCCATGCACAACTCCACCGGGGAAGGTGCCAGACAGGAGTTCTCCTGGTAGTTTTTACACTACCTTGGTAGGCAGCTGAAAGGCACCACAAAAGTTGTTCTACCTGCTTTCTGGGCTGAGATGGGGAACCGCTGAATTTTGGACTCGGCCGGTGACAAAATGTTCCAAACACACCCCATGCACAACTCCACCGGGGAAGGTGCCAGACAGGAGTTCTCTTAGTAGTTTTTACAGTACCTTGGTAGGCATCTGAAAGACACCACAAAAGTTGTTCTACCTGCTTTCTGGGCTGAGATGGGGAAACGCTGAATTTTGGACTCGGCTGGTGACAAAATGTTCCAAACACACCCCCTGCACAACTCCACCGGGGAAGGTGCCAGACGGGAGTTCTCCTGGTAGTTTTTACATTGCTCCGGTAGGCATCTGAAAGACACCACAAAAGTTGTTCTATCTGCTTTCTGGGCTGAGATGGGGAATTGCTGAATTTTGGAGTCGGCCGGTGACAAAATGTTCCAAAGACACCCCATGCACAACTCCACCGGGGAAGGTGCCAGACAGGAGTTCTCCTGGTAGTTTTTACATTGCTCCGGTAGGCATCTGAAAGACACCACAAAAGTTGTTCTACCTGCTTTCTGGGCTGAGATGGGGAACCGCTGAATTTTGGACTCGGCTGGTGACAAAATGTTCCAAACACACCCCCTGCACAACTCCACCGGGGAAGGTGCCAGACAGGAGTTCTCCTGGTAGTTTTTACATTGCTCCGGTAGGCATCTGAAAGACACCACAAAAGTTGTTCTACCTGCTTTCTGGGCTGAGATGGGGAACCGCTGAATTTTGGACTCGGCCAGTGACAAAATGTTCCAAAGACACCCCATGCACAACTCCACCGGGGAAGGTGCCAGACAGGAGTTCTCTTAGTAGTTTTTACACTACCTTGGTAGGCATCTGAAAGGCACCACAAAAGTTGTTCTACCTGCTTTCTGGGCTGAGATGGGGAACCGCTGAATTTTGGAGTCGCCCGGTGACAAAATGTTCCAAACACACCCCATGCACAACTCCACCGGGGAAGGTGCCAGGCAGGAGTTCTCTTGGTAGTTTTTACACTACCTTGGTAGGCAGCTGAAAGGCACCACAAAAGTTGTTCTACCTGCTTTCTGGGCTGAGATGGGGAACCGCTGAATTTTTGGACTCGGCTGGTGACAAAATATTACGAACACACCCCATGCACAACTCCACCGGGGAAGGTGCCAGACAGGAGTTCTCCTGTAGTTTTTACATTGCTCCGGTAGGCATCTGAAAGACACCACAAAAGTTGTTCTACCTGCTTTCTGGGCTGAGATGGGGAAACGCTGAATTTTGGACTCGGCCGGTGACAAAATGTTCCAAAGACACCCCATGCACAACTCCACCGGGGAAGGTGCCAGGCAGGAGTTCTCTTGGTAGTTTTTACACTACCTTGGTAGGCATTTGAAAGGCACCACAAAAGTTGTTCTACCTGCTTTCTGGGCTGAGATGGGGATCCGCTGAATTTTGGAGTCGGCTGGTGACAAAATGTTCCAAACACACCCCATGCACAACTCCACCGGGGAAGGTGCCAGACAGGAGTTCTCCTGGTAGTTTTTACATTGCTCCGGTAGGCATCTGAAAGACACCACAAAAGTTGTTCTACCTGCTTTCTGGGCTGAGATGGGGAACCGCTGAATTTTGGACTCGGCCAGTGACAAAATGTTCCAAAGACACCCCATGCACAACTCCACCGGGGAAGGTGCCAGACAGGAGTTCTCTTAGTAGTTTTTACACTACCTTGGTAGGCACCTGAAAGGCACCACAAAAGTTGTTCTACCTGCTTTCTGGGCTGAGATGGGATACCGCTGAATTTTGGACTCGGCCGGTGACAAAATGTTCCAAACACACCCCCTGCACAACTCCACCGGGGAAGGTGCCAGACAGGAGTTCTCCTGGTAGTTTTTACATTGCTCCGGTAGGCATCTGAAAGACACTACAAAAGTTGTTCTACCTGCTTTCTGGGCTGAGATGGGGAACCGCTGAATTTTGGACTCGGCTGGTGACAAAATGTTCCAAACACACCCCCTGCACAACTCCACCGGGGAAGGTGCCAGACAGGAGTTCTCCTGGTAGTTTTTACATTGCTCCGGTAGGCATCTGAAAGACACCACAAAAGTTGTTCTACCTGCTTTCTGGGCTGAGATGGGGAACCGCTGAATTTTGGAGTCGGCCGGTGACAAAATGTTCCAAACACACCCCATGCACAACTCCACCGGGGAAGGTGCCAGACAGGAGTTCTCTTGGTAGTTTTTACATTGCTCCGGTAGGCATCAAAAGGATACCACAAAAGTTGTTCTACCTGCTTTCTGGGCTGAGATGGGGAATCGCTGAATTTTGGACTCGGCCGGTGACAAAATGTTCCAAAGACACCCCATGCACAACTCCACCGGGGAAGGTGCCAGACAGGAGTTCTCCTGGTAGTTTTTACATTGCTCCGGTAGGCATCTGAAAGACACCACAAAAGTTGTTCTACCTGCTTTCTGGGCTGAGATGGGGAACCGCTGAATTTTGGACTCGGCCAGTGACAAAATGTTCCAAAGACACCCCATGCACAACTCCACCGGGGAAGGTGCCAGACAGGAGTTCTCTTAGTAGTTTTTACACTACCTTGGTAGGCACCTGAAAGGCACCACAAAAGTTGTTCTACCTGCTTTCTGGGCTGAGATGGGGAACCGCTGAATTTTGGAGTCGCCCGGTGACAAAATGTTCCAAACACACCCCATGCACAACTCCACCGGGGAAGGTGCCAGGCAGGAGTTCTCTTGGTAGTTTTTACACTACCTTGGTAGGCATTTGAAAGGCACCACAAAAGTTGTTCTACCTGCTTTCTGGGCTGAGATGGGGAACCGCTGAATTTTGGAGTCGGCTGGTGACAAAATGTTTCAAACACACCCCCTGCACAACTCCACCGGGGAAGGTGCCAGACAGGAGTTCTCCTGGTAGTTTTTACATTGCTCCGGTAGGCATCTGAAAGACACCACAAAAGTTGTTCTACCTGCTTTCTGGGCTGAGATGGGGAATCGCTGAATTTTGGACTTGGCCGGTGACAAAATGTTCCAAAGACACCCCATGCACAACTCCACCGGGGAATGTGCCAGACAAGCGTTCTCTTGATAGTTTTTACACTACCTTGGTAGGCAGCTGAAAGACACCACAAAAGTTGTTCTACCTGCTTTCTGGGCTGAGATGGGATACCGCTGAATTTTGGACTCGGCCGGTGACAAAATGTTCCAAAGACACCCCCTGCACAACTCCACCGGGGAAGGTGCCAGACAGGAGTTCTCCTGGTAGTTTTTACATTGCTCCGGTAGGCATCTGAAAGACACTACAAAAGTTGTTCTACCTGCTTTCTGGGCTGAGATGGGGAACCGCTGAATTTTGGACTCGGCCGGTGACAAAATGTTCCAAACACACCCCCTGCACAACTCCACCGGGGAAGGTGCCAGACAGGAGTTCTCCTGGTAGTTTTTACATTGCTCCGGTAGGCATCTGAAAGACACTACAAAAGTTGTTCTACCTGCTTTCTGGGCTGAGATGGGGAACCGCTGAATTTTGGACTCGGCTGGTGACAAAATGTTCCAAACACACCCCCTGCACAACTCCACCGGGGAAGGTGCCAGACAGGAGTTCTCCTGGTAGTTTTTACATTGCTCCGGTAGGCATCTGAAAGACACCACAAAAGTTGTTCTACCTGCTTTCTGGGCTGAGATGGGGAACCGCTGAATTTTGGACTCGGCCGGTGACAAAATGTTCCAAAGACACCCCCTGCACAACTCCACCGGGGAAGGTGCCAGGCAGGAGTTCTCTTGGTAGTTTTTACACTACCTTGGTAGGCATTTGAAAGGCACCACAAAAGTTGTTCTACCTGCTTTCTGGGCTGAGATGGGGAACCGCTGAATTTTGGACTTGGCCAGTGACAAAATGTTCCAAAGACACCCCATGCACAACTCCACCGGGGAAGGTGCCAGACAGGAGTTCTCTTAGTAGTTTTTACACTACCTTGGTAGGCACCTGAAAGGCACCACAAAAGTTGTTCTACCTGCTTTCTGGGCTGAGATGGGGAACCGCTGAATTTTGGAGTCGCCCGGTGACAAAATGTTCCAAACACACCCCATGCACAACTCCACCGGGGAAGGTGCCAGGCAGGAGTTCTCTTGGTAGTTTTTACACTACCTTGGTAGGCATTTGAAAGGCACCACAAAAGTAGTTCTACCTGCTTTCTGGGCTGAGATGGGGAACCGCTGAATTTTTGGACTCGGCTGGTGACAAAATATTACGAACACACCCCATGCACAACTCCACCGGGGAAGGTGCCAGACAGGAGTTCTCCTGTAGTTTTTACATTGCTCCGGTAGGCATCTGAAAGACACCACAAAAGTTGTTCTACCTGCTTTCTGGGCTGAGATGGGGAAACGCTGAATTTTGGACTCGGCCGGTGACAAAATGTTCCAAAGACACCCCATGCACAACTCCACCGGGGAAGGTGCCAGACAGGAGTTCTCTTGGTAGTTTTTACACTACCTTGGTAGGCAGCTGAAAGGCACCACAAAAGTTGTTCTACCTGATTTCTGGGCTGAGATGGGGAATCGCTGAATTTTGGAGTCGGCTGGTGACAAAATGTTTCAAACACACCCCCTGCACAACTCCACCGGGGAAGGTGCCAGACAGGAGTTCTCCTGGTAGTTTTTACATTGCTCCGGTAGGCATCTGAAAGACACCACAAAAGTTGTTCTATCTGCTTTCTGGGCTGAGATGGGGAATCGCTGAATTTTGGAGTCGGCCGGTGACAAAATGTTCCAAAGACACCCCATGCACAACTCCACCGGGGAAGGTGCCAGACAAGCGTTCTCTTGATAGTTTTTACACTACCTTGGTAGGCAGCTGAAAGACACCACAAAAGTTGTTCTACCTGCTTTCTGGGCTGAGATGGGATACCGCTGAATTTTGGACTCGGCCGGTGACAAAATGTTCCAAACACACCCCCTGCACAACTCCACCGGGGAAGGTGCCAGACAGGAGTTCTCCTGGTAGTTTTTACATTGCTCCGGTAGGCATCTGAAAGACACTACAAAAGTTGTTCTACCTGCTTTCTGGGCTGAGATGGGGAACCGCTGAATTTTGGACTCGGCTGGTGACAAAATGTTCCAAACACACCCCATGCACAACTCCACCGGGGAAGGTGCCAGACAGGAGTTCTCCTGGTAGTTTTTACATTGCTCCGGTAGGCATCTGAAAGACACCACAAAAGTTGTTCTACCTGCTTTCTGGGCTGAGATGGGGAACCGCTGAATTTTGGAGTCGGCCGGTGACAAAATGTTCCAAACACACCCCATGCACAACTCCACTAGCGAAGGTGCCAGGGACGAGCTCTGTTGGTAGTTTTTACATTGCTCCGGTAGGCATCAAAAGGATACCACAAAAGTTGTTCTACCTGCTTTCTGGGCTGAGATGGGGAATCGCTGAATTTTGGACTCGGCCGGTGACAAAATGTTCCAAAGACACCCCATGCACAACTCCACCGGGGAAGGTGCCAGGCAGGAGTTCTCTTGGTAGTTTTTACACTACCTTGGTAGGCAGCTGAAAGGCACCACAAAAGTTGTTCTACCTGCTTTCTGGGCTGAGATGGGGAACCGCTGAATTTTGGAGTCGGCCGGTGACAAAATGTTCCAAACACACCCCATGCACAACTCCACTAGCGAAGGTGCCAGACAGGAGTTCTCCTGGTAGTTTTTACACTACCTTGGTAGGCACCTGAAAGGCACCACAAAAGTTGTTCTACCTGCTTTCTGGGCTGAGATGGGGAACCGCTGAATTTTGGACTCGGCCGGTGACAAAATGTTCCAAACACACCCCATGCACAACTCCACCGGGGAAGGTGCCAGACAGGAGTTCTCCTGGTAGTTTTTACACTACCTTGGTAGGCATCTGAAAGGCACCACAAAAGTTGTTCTACCTGCTTTCTGGGCTGAGATGGGGAACCGCTGAATTTTTGGACTCGGCTGGTGACAAAATATTACGAACACACCCCATGCACAACTCCACCAGGGAAGGTGCCAGGCAGGAGTTCTCTTAGTAGTTTTTACACTACCTTGGTAGGCACCTGAAAGGCACCACAAAAGTTGTTCTACCTGCTTTCTGGGCTGAGATGGGGAACCGCTGAATTTTGGAGTCGGCCGGTGACAAAATGTTCCAAACACACCCCCTGCACAACTCCACCGGGGAAGGTGCCAGGCAGGAGTTCTCTTGGTAGTTTTTACACTACCTTGGTAGGCATCTGAAAGGCACCACAAAAGTTGTTCTACCTGCTTTCTGGGCTGAGATGGGGAACCGCTGAATTTTTGGACTCGGCTGGTGACAAAATATTACGAACACACCCCATGCACAACTCCACCGGGGAAGGTGCCAGACAGGAGTTCTCCTGTAGTTTTTACATTGCTCCGGTAGGCATCTGAAAGACACCACAAAAGTTGTTCTACCTGCTTCCTGGGCTGAGATGGGGAAACGCTGAATTTTGGACTCGGCCGGTGACAAAATGTTCCAAACACACCCCATGCACAACTCCACCGGGGAAGGTGCCAGGCAGGAGTTCTCTTAATAGTTTTTACACTACCTTGGTAGGCAGCTAAAAGGCACCACAAAAGTTGTTCTACCTGCTTTCTGGGCTGAGATGGGGAACCGCTGAATTTTGGAGTCGGCCGGTGACAAAATGTTCCAAACACATCCCATGCACAACTCCACTAGCGAAGGTGCCAGGGACGAGCTCTGTTGGTAGTTTTTACATTGCTCCGGTAGGCATCAAAAGGACACCACAAAAGTTGTTCTACCTGCTTTCTGGGCTGAGATGGGGAATCGCTGAATTTTGGAGTCGGCTGGTGACAAAATGTTCCAAAGACACCCCATGCACAACTCCACCGGGGAAGGTGCCAGACAGGAGTTCTCTTAGTAGTTTTTACATTGCTCCGGTAGGCATCTGAAAGACAACACAAAAGTTGTTCTACCTGCTTTCTGGGCTGAGATGGGGAACCGCTGAATTTTGGACTCGGCCAGTGACAAAATGTTCCAAAGACACCCCATGCACAACTCCACCGGGGAAGGTGCCAGACAGGAGTTCTCTTAGTAGTTTTTACACTACCTTGGCAGGCAGCTGAAAGGCACCACAAAAGTTGTTCTACCTGCTTTCTGGGCTGAGATGGGGAACCGCTGAATTTTGGAGTCGGCCGGTGACAAAATGTTCCAAACACACCCCATGCACAACTCCACCGGGGAAGGTGCCAGGCAGGAGTTCTCTTGGTAGTTTTTACACTACCTTGGTAGGCAGCTGAAAGGCACCACAAAAGTTGTTCTACCTGCTTTCTGGGCTGAGATGGGGAACCGCTGAATTTTTGGACTCGGCTGGTGACAAAATGTTCCAAAGACACCCCATGCACAACTCCACCGGGGAAGGTGCCAGGCAGGAGTTCTCCTGGTAGTTTTTACATTGCTCCGGTAGGCATCTGAAAGACACCACAAAAGTTGTTCTACCTGCTTTCTGGGCTGAGATGGGGAACCGCTGAATTTTGGACTCGGCCGGTGACAAAATGTTCCAAACACACCCCATGCACAACTCCACCGGGGAAGGTGCCAGGCAGGAGTTCTCTTGGTAGTTTTTACACTACCTTGGTAGGCATTTGAAAGGCACCACAAAAGTTGTTCTACCTGCTTTCTGGGCTGAGATGGGGAACCGCTGAATTTTTGGACTCGGCTGGTGACAAAATATTACGAACACACCCCATGCACAACTCCACCGGGGAAGGTGCCAGACAGGAGTTCTCCTGTAGTTTTTACATTGCTCCGGTAGGCATCTGAAAGACACCACAAAAGTTGTTCTACCTGCTTTCTGGGCTGAGATGGGGAAACGCTGAATTTTGGACTCGGCCGGTGACAAAATGTTCCAAACACACCCCATGCACAACTCCACCGGGGAAGGTGCCAGACAGGAGTTCTCTTGGTAGTTTTTACACTACCTTGGTAGGCATCTAAAAGACACCACAAAAGTTGTTCTACCTGCTTTCTGGGCTGAGATGGGGAATCGCTGAATTTTGGAGTCGGCTGGTGACAAAATGTTTCAAACACACCCCCTGCACAACTCCACCGGGGAAGGTGCCAGACAGGAGTTCTCCTGGTAGTTTTTACATTGCTCCGGTAGGCATCTGAAAGACACCACAAAAGTTGTTCTATCTGCTTTCTGGGCTGAGATGGGGAATCGCTGAATTTTGGAGTCGGCCGGTGACAAAATGTTCCAAAGACACCCCATGCACAACTCCACCGGGGAAGGTGCCAGACAAGCGTTCTCTTGATAGTTTTTACACTACCTTGGTAGGCAGCTGAAAGACACCACAAAAGTTGTTCTACCTGCTTTCTGGGCTGAGATGGGATACCGCTGAATTTTGGACTCGGCCGGTGACAAAATGTTCCAAACACACCCCCTGCACAACTCCACCGGGGAAGGTGCCAGACAGGAGTTCTCCTGGTAGTTTTTACATTGCTCCGGTAGGCATCTGAAAGACACTACAAAAGTTGTTCTACCTGCTTTCTGGGCTGAGATGGGGAACCGCTGAATTTTGGAGTCGGCTGGTGACAAAATGTTCCAAACACACCCCCTGCACAACTCCACCGGGGAAGGTGCCAGACAGGAGTTCTCCTGGTAGTTTTTACATTGCTCCGGTAGGCATCTGAAAGACACCACAAAAGTTGTTCTACCTGCTTTCTGGGCTGAGATGGGGAACCGCTGAATTTTGGAGTCGGCCGGTGACAAAATGTTCCAAACACACCCCATGCACAACTCCACTAGCGAAGGTGCCAGGGACGAGCTCTGTTGGTAGTTTTTACATTGCTCCGGTAGGCATCAAAAGGATACCACAAAAGTTGTTCTACCTGCTTTCTGGGCTGAGATGGGGAATCGCTGAATTTTGGACTCGGCCGGTGACAAAATGTTCCAAAGACACCCCATGCACAACTCCACCGGGGAAGGTGCCAGGCAGGAGTTCTCTTGGTAGTTTTTACACTACCTTGGTAGGCAGCTGAAAGGCACCACAAAAGTTGTTCTACCTGCTTTCTGGGCTGAGATGGGGAACCGCTGAATTTTGGAGTCGGCCGGTGACAAAATGTTCCAAACACACCCCATGCACAACTCCACTAGCGAAGGTGCCAGACAGGAGTTCTCCTGGTAGTTTTTACACTACCTTGGTAGGCACCTGAAAGGCACCACAAAAGTTGTTCTACCTGCTTTCTGGGCTGAGATGGGGAACCGCTGAATTTTGGAGTCGGCCGGTGACAAAATGTTCCAAACACACCCCATGCACAACTCCACCGGGGAAGGTGCCAGACAGGAGTTCTCCTGGTAGTTTTTACACTACCTTGGTAGGCACCTGAAAGGCACCACAAAAGTTGTTCTACCTGCTTTCTGGGCTGAGATGGGGAACCGCTGAATTTTGGACTCGGCCGGTGACAAAATGTTCCAAACACACCCCATGCACAACTCCACCGGGGAAGGTGCCAGGCAGGAGTTCTCTTGGTAGTTTTTACACTACCTTGGTAGGCATCTGAAAGGCACCA
Organism: Falco biarmicus; assembly: GCF_023638135.1. Lineage (NCBI taxonomy): Eukaryota > Metazoa > Chordata > Aves > Falconiformes > Falconidae > Falco > Falco biarmicus. The sequence goes on from NW_026611768.1 coordinate 54,549, forward strand.
CAAAAGTTGTTCTACCTGCTTTCTGGGCTGAGATGGGGAACCGCTGAATTTTTGGACTCGGCTGGTGACAAAATATTACGAACACACCCCATGCACAACTCCACCGGGGAAGGTGCCAGACAGGAGTTCTCTTAGTAGTTTTTACACTACCTTGGTAGGCACCTGAAAGGCACCACAAAAGTTGTTCTACCTGCTTTCTGGGCTGAGATGGGGAACCGCTGAATTTTGGAGTCGGCCGGTGACAAAATGTTCCAAACACACCCCCTGCACAACTCCACCGGGGAAGGTGCCAGGCAGGAGTTCTCTTGGTAGTTTTTACACTACCTTGGTAGGCATCTGAAAGGCACCACAAAAGTTGTTCTACCTGCTTTCTGGGCTGAGATGGGGAACCGCTGAATTTTTGGACTCGGCTGGTGACAAAATATTACGAACACACCCCATGCACAACTCCACCGGGGAAGGTGCCAGACAGGAGTTCTCCTGTAGTTTTTACATTGCTCCGGTAGGCATCTGAAAGACACCACAAAAGTTGTTCTACCTGCTTCCTGGGCTGAGATGGGGAAACGCTGAATTTTGGACTCGGCCGGTGACAAAATGTTCCAAACACACCCCATGCACAACTCCACCGGGGAAGGTGCCAGACAGGAGTTCTCTTAATAGTTTTTACACTACCTTGGTAGGCAGCTAAAAGGCACCACAAAAGTTGTTCTACCTGCTTTCTGGGCTGAGATGGGGAACCGCTGAATTTTGGAGTCGGCCGGTGACAAAATGTTCCAAACACATCCCATGCACAACTCCACTAGCGAAGGTGCCAGGGACGAGCTCTGTTGGTAGTTTTTACATTGCTCCGGTAGGCATCAAAAGGACACCACAAAAGTTGTTCTACCTGCTTTCTGGGCTGAGATGGGGAATCGCTGAATTTTGGAGTCGGCTGGTGACAAAATGTTCCAAAGACACCCCATGCACAACTCCACCGGGGAAGGTGCCAGACAGGAGTTCTCCTGGTAGTTTTTACACTACCTTGGTAGGCACCTGAAAGGCACCACAAAAGTTGTTCTACCTGCTTTCTGGGCTGAGATGGGGAACCGCTGAATTTTGGACTCGGCCGGTGACAAAATGTTCCAAACACACCCCATGCACAACTCCACCGGGGAAGGTGCCAGGCAGGAGTTCTCTTGGTAGTTTTTACACTACCTTGGTAGGCAGCTGAAAGGCACCACAAAAGTTGTTCTACCTGCTTTCTGGGCTGAGATGGGGAACCGCTGAATTTTTGGACTCGGCTGGTGACAAAATATTACGAACACACCCCATGCACAACTCCACCGGGGAAGGTGCCAGACAGGAGTTCTCTTAGTAGTTTTTACACTACCTTGGTAGGCACCTGAAAGGCACCACAAAAGTTGTTCTACCTGCTTTCTGGGCTGAGATGGGGAACCGCTGAATTTTGGAGTCGGCCGGTGACAAAATGTTCCAAACACACCCCCTGCACAACTCCACCGGGGAAGGTGCCAGGCAGGAGTTCTCTTGGTAGTTTTTACACTACCTTGGTAGGCACCTGAAAGGCACCACAAAAGTTGTTCTACCTGCTTTCTGGGCTGAGATGGGGAACCGCTGAATTTTTGGACTCGGCTGGTGACAAAATATTACGAACACACCCCATGCACAACTCCACCGGGGAAGGTGCCAGACAGGAGTTCTCCTGTAGTTTTTACATTGCTCCGGTAGGCATCTGAAAGACACCACAAAAGTTGTTCTACCTGCTTCCTGGGCTGAGATGGGGAAACGCTGAATTTTGGACTCGGCCGGTGACAAAATGTTCCAAAGACACCCCATGCACAACTCCACCGGGGAAGGTGCCAGGCAGGAGTTCTCTTAATAGTTTTTACACTACCTTGGTAGGCAGCTAAAAGGCACCACAAAAGTTGTTCTACCTGCTTTCTGGGCTGAGATGGGGAACCGCTGAATTTTGGAGTCGGCCGGTGACAAAATGTTCCAAACACATCCCATGCACAACTCCACTAGCGAAGGTGCCAGGGACGAGCTCTGTTGGTAGTTTTTACATTGCTCCGGTAGGCATCAAAAGGACACCACAAAAGTTGTTCTACCTGCTTTCTGGGCTGAGATGGGGAATCGCTGAATTTTGGAGTCGGCTGGTGACAAAATGTTCCAAAGACACCCCATGCACAACTCCACCGGGGAAGGTGCCAGACAGGAGTTCTCTTAGTAGTTTTTACATTGCTCCGGTAGGCATCTGAAAGACACCACAAAAGTTGTTCTACCTGCTTTCTGGGCTGAGATGGGGAACCGCTGAATTTTGGACTCGGCCAGTGACAAAATGTTCCAAAGACACCCCATGCACAACTCCACCGGGGAAGGTGCCAGACAGGAGTTCTCTTAGTAGTTTTTACACTACCTTGGCAGGCAGCTGAAAGGCACCACAAAAGTTGTTCTACCTGCTTTCTGGGCTGAGATGGGGAACCGCTGAATTTTGGAGTCGGCCGGTGACAAAATGTTCCAAACACACCCCATGCACAACTCCACCGGGGAAGGTGCCAGGCAGGAGTTCTCTTGGTAGTTTTTACACTACCTTGGTAGGCAGCTGAAAGGCAGCACAAAAGTTGTTCTACCTGCTTTCTGGGCTGAGATGGGGAATCGCTGAATTTTGGAGTCGGCCGGTGACAAAATGTTCCAAAGACACCCCATGCACAACTCCACCGGGGAAGGTGCCAGGCAGGAGTTCTCCTGGTAGTTTTTACATTGCTCCGGTAGGCATCTGAAAGACACCACAAAAGTTGTTCTACCTGCTTTCTGGGCTGAGATGGGGAACCGCTGAATTTTGGACTCGGCCGGTGACAAAATGTTCCAAACACACCCCCTGCACAACTCCACCGGGGAAGGTGCCAGACAGGAGTTCTCCTGGTAGTTTTTACATTGCTCCGGTAGGCATCTGAAAGACACCACAAAAGTTGTTCTACCTGCTTTCTGGGCTGAGATGGGGAACCGCTGAATTTTGGAGTCGGCCAGTGACAAAATGTTCCAAACACACCCCCTGCACATCTCCACCGGGGAAGGTGCCAGACAGGAGTTCTCCTGGTAGTTTTTACACTACCTTGGTAGGCAGCTGAAAGGCACCACAAAAGTTGTTCTACCTGCTTTCTGGGCTGAGATGGGGAACCGCTGAATTTTGGAGTCGCCCGGTGACAAAATGTTCCAAACACACCCCATGCACAACTCCACCGGGGAAGGTGCCAGGCAGGAGTTCTCTTGGTAGTTTTTACACTACCTTGGTAGGCATCTGAAAGGCACCACAAAAGTTGTTCTACCTGCTTTCTGGGCTGAGATGGGGAACCGCTGAATTTTTGGACTCGGCTGGTGACAAAATATTAAGAACACACCCCATGCACAACTCCACCGGGGAAGGTGCCAGACAGGAGTTCTCCTGTAGTTTTTACATTGCTCCGGTAGGCATCTGAAAGACACCACAAAAGTTGTTCTACCTGCTTTCTGGGCTGAGATGGGGAAACGCTGAATTTTGGACTCGGCCGGTGACAAAATGTTCCAAACACACCCCCTGCACAACTCCACCGGGGAAGGTGCCAGACAGGAGTTCTCCTGGTAGTTTTTTACATTGCTCCGGTAGGCATCTGAAAGACACCACAAAAGTTGTTCTACCTGCTTTCTGGGCTGAGATGGGGAACCGCTGAATTTTGGAGTCGGCCAGTGACAAAATGTTCCAAACACACCCCCTGCACATCTCCACCGGGGAAGGTGCCAGACAGGAGTTCTCCTGGTAGTTTTTACACTACCTTGGTAGGCAGCTGAAAGGCACCACAAAAGTTGTTCTACCTGCTTTCTGGGCTGAGATGGGGAACCGCTGAATTTTGGAGTCGCCCGGTGACAAAATGTTCCAAACACACCCCATGCACAACTCCACCGGGGAAGGTGCCAGGCAGGAGTTCTCTTGGTAGTTTTTACACTACCTTGGTAGGCATCTGAAAGGCACCACAAAAGTTGTTCTACCTGCTTTCTGGGCTGAGATGGGGAACCGCTGAATTTTTGGACTCGGCTGGTGACAAAATATTAAGAACACACCCCATGCACAACTCCACCGGGGAAGGTGCCAGACAGGAGTTCTCCTGTAGTTTTTACATTGCTCCGGTAGGCATCTGAAAGACACCACAAAAGTTGTTCTACCTGCTTTCTGGGCTGAGATGGGGAAACGCTGAATTTTGGACTCGGCCGGTGACAAAATGTTCCAAACACACCCCATGCACAACTCCACCGGGGAAGGTGCCAGACAGGAGTTCTCCTGGTAGTTTTTACACTACCTTGGTAGGCACCTGAAAGGCACGACAAAAGTTGTTCTACCTGCTTTCTGGGCTGAGATGGGGAACCGCTGAATTTTGGAGTCGGCCGGTGACAAAATGTTCCAAAGACACCCCATGCACAACTCCACTAGCGAAGGTGCCAGGGACGAGCTCTGTTGGTAGTTTTTACATTGCTCCGGTAGGCATCAAAAGGATACCACAAAAGTTGTTCTACCTGCTTTCTGGGCTGAGATGGGGAATCGCTGAATTTTGGACTCGGCCGGTGACAAAATGTTCCAAAGACACCCCATGCACAACTCCACCGGGGAAGGTGCCAGGCAGGAGTTCTCTTGGTAGTTTTTACACTACCTTGGTAGGCATTTGAAAGGCACCACAAAAGTTGTTCTACCTGCTTTCTGGGCTGAGATGGGGAACCGCTGAATTTTGGACTCGGCCGGTGACAAAATGTTCCAAACACACCCCATGCACAACTCCACTAGCGAAGGTGCCAGACAGGAGTTCTCCTGGTAGTTTTTACACTACCTTGGTAGGCACCTGAAAGGCACCACAAAAGTTGTTCTACCTGCTTTCTGGGCTGAGATGGGGAACCGCTGAATTTTGGACTCGGCCGGTGACAAAATGTTCCAAACACACCCCCTGCACAACTCCACCGGGAAGGTGCCAGACAGGAGTTCTCTTGGTAGTTTTTACACTACCTTGGTAGGCATTTGAAAGGCACCACAAAAGTTGTTCTACCTGCTTTCTGGGCTGAGATGGGGAACCGCTGAATTTTGGACTCGGGCCGGTGACAAAATGTTCCAAAGACACCCCCTGCACAACTCCACCGGGGAAGGTGCCAGACAGGAGTTCTCTTGGTAGTTTTTACATTGCTCCGGTAGGCATCTAAAAGACACCACAAAAGTTGTTCTACCTGCTTTCTGGGCTGAGATGGGGAACCGCTGAATTTTTGGACTCGGCTGGTGACAAAATATTACGAACACACCCCATGCACAACTCCACCGGGGAAGGTGCCAGACAGGAGTTCTCCTGTAGTTTTTACATTGCTCCGGTAGGCATCTGAAAGACACCACAAAAGTTGTTCTACCTGCTTTCTGGGCTGAGATGGGGAAACGCTGAATTTTGGACTCGGCCGGTGACAAAATGTTCCAAACACACCCCATGCACAACTCCACCGGGGAAGGTGCCAGACAGGAGTTCTCTTAATAGTTTTTACACTACCTTGGTAGGCAGCTAAAAGGCACCACAAAAGTTGTTCTACCTGCTTTCTGGGCTGAGATGGGGAACCGCTGAATTTTGGAGTCGGCCGGTGACAAAATGTTCCAAACACATCCCATGCACAACTCCACTAGCGAAGGTGCCAGGGACGAGCTCTGTTGGTAGTTTTTACATTGCTCCGGTAGGCAGCAAAAGGACACCACAAAAGTTGTTCTACCTGCTTTCTGGGCTGAGATGGGGAATCGCTGAATTTTGGACTCGGCCGGTGACAAAATGTTCCAAAGACACCCCATGCACAACTCCACCGGGGAATGTGCCAGACAAGCGTTCTCTTGATAGTTTTTACACTACCTTGGTAGGCATTTGAAAGGCACCACAAAAGTTGTTCTACCTGCTTTCTGGGCTGAGATGGGGAACCGCTGAATTTTGGAGTCGGCTGGTGACAAAATGTTCCAAAGACACCCCATGCACAACTCCACCGGGGAAGGTGCCAGACAGGAGTTCTCCTGGTAGTTTTTACATTGCTCCGGTAGGCATCTGAAAGACACCACAAAAGTTGTTCTACCTGCTTTCTGGGCTGAGATGGGGAACCGCTGAATTTTGGACTCGGCCAGTGACAAAATGTTCCAAAGACACCCCATGCACAACTCCACCGGGGAAGGTGCCAGACAGGAGTTCTCTTAGTAGTTTTTACACTACCTTGGTAGGCACCTGAAAGGCACCACAAAAGTTGTTCTACCTGCTTTCTGGGCTGAGATGGGGAACCGCTGAATTTTGGAGTCGGCTGGTGACAAAATGTTCCAAACACACCCCATGCACAACTCCACCGGGGAAGGTGCCAGACAGGAGTTCTCCTGGTAGTTTTTACATTGCTCTGGTAGGCACCTGAAAGGCACCACAAAAGTTGTTCTACCTGCTTTCTGGGCTGAGATGGGGAACCGCTGAATTTTGGAGTCGGCTGGTGACAAAATGTTCCAAACACACCCCATGCACAACTCCACCGGGGAAGGTGCCAGACAGGAGTTCTCCTGGTAGTTTTTACACTACCTTGGTAGGCACCTGAAAGGCACGACAAAAGTTGTTCTACCTGCTTTCTGGGCTGAGATGGGGAACCGCTGAATTTTGGAGTCGGCCGGTGACAAAATGTTCCAAAGACACCCCATGCACAACTCCACTAGCGAAGGTGCCAGGGACGAGCTCTGTTGGTAGTTTTTACATTGCTCCGGTAGGCATCAAAAGGATACCACAAAAGTTGTTCTACCTGCTTTCTGGGCTGAGATGGGGAATCGCTGAATTTTGGACTCGGCCGGTGACAAAATGTTCCAAAGACACCCCATGCACAACTCCACCGGGGAAGGTGCCAGGCAGGAGTTCTCTTGGTAGTTTTTACACTACCTTGGTAGGCATTTGAAAGGCACCACAAAAGTTGTTCTACCTGCTTTCTGGGCTGAGATGGGGATCCGCTGAATTTTGGAGTCGGCTGGTGACAAAATGTTCCAAACACACCCCATGCACAACTCCACCGGGGAAGGTGCCAGACAGGAGTTCTCCTGGTAGTTTTTACATTGCTCCGGTAGGCATCTGAAAGACACCACAAAAGTTGTTCTACCTGCTTTCTGGGCTGAGATGGGGAACCGCTGAATTTTGGACTCGGCCAGTGACAAAATGTTCCAAAGACACCCCATGCACAACTCCACCGGGGAAGGTGCCAGACAGGAGTTCTCTTAGTAGTTTTTACACTACCTTGGTAGGCACCTGAAAGGCACCACAAAAGTTGTTCTACCTGCTTTCTGGGCTGAGATGGGGAACCGCTGAATTTTGGACTCGGCCGGTGACAAAATGTTCCAAACACACCCCATGCACAACTCCACCGGGGAAGGTGCCAGGCAGGAGTTCTCTTGGTAGTTTTTACACTACCTTGGTAGGCAGCTGAAAGACACCACAAAAGTTGTTCTACCTGCTTTCTGGGCTGAGATGGGGAACCGCTGAATTTTTGGACTCGGCTGGTGACAAAATATTACGAACACACCCCATGCACAACTCCACCGGGGAAGGTGCCAGACAGGAGTTCTCCTGTAGTTTTTACATTGCTCCGGTAGGCATCTGAAAGACACCACAAAAGTTGTTCTACCTGCTTTCTGGGCTGAGATGGGGAAACGCTGAATTTTGGACTCGGCCGGTGACAAAATGTTCCAAACACACCCCATGCACAACTCCACCGGGGAAGGTGCCAGACAGGAGTTCTCTTAATAGTTTTTACACTACCTTGGTAGGCAGCTAAAAGGCACCACAAAAGTTGTTCTACCTGCTTTCTGGGCTGAGATGGGGAACCGCTGAATTTTGGAGTCGGCCGGTGACAAAATGTTCCAAACACATCCCATGCACAACTCCACTAGCGAAGGTGCCAGGGACGAGCTCTGTTGGTAGTTTTTACATTGCTCCGGTAGGCAGCAAAAGGACACCACAAAAGTTGTTCTACCTGCTTTCTGGGCTGAGATGGGGAATCGCTGAATTTTGGACTCGGCCGGTGACAAAATGTTCCAAAGACACCCCATGCACAACTCCACCGGGGAATGTGCCAGACAAGCGTTCTCTTGATAGTTTTTACACTACCTTGGTAGGCATTTGAAAGGCACCACAAAAGTTGTTCTACCTGCTTTCTGGGCTGAGATGGGGAACCGCTGAATTTTGGAGTCGGCTGGTGACAAAATGTTCCAAAGACACCCCATGCACAACTCCACCGGGGAAGGTGCCAGACAGGAGTTCTCCTGGTAGTTTTTACACTACCTTGGTAGGCACCTGAAAGGCACGACAAAAGTTGTTCTACCTGCTTTCTGGGCTGAGATGGGGAACCGCTGAATTTTGGAGTCGGCCGGTGACAAAATGTTCCAAAGACACCCCATGCACAACTCCACTAGCGAAGGTGCCAGGGACGAGCTCTGTTGGTAGTTTTTACATTGCTCCGGTAGGCATCAAAAGGATACCACAAAAGTTGTTCTACCTGCTTTCTGGGCTGAGATGGGGAATCGCTGAATTTTGGACTCGGCCGGTGACAAAATGTTCCAAAGACACCCCATGCACAACTCCACCGGGGAAGGTGCCAGGCAGGAGTTCTCTTGGTAGTTTTTACACTACCTTGGTAGGCATTTGAAAGGCACCACAAAAGTTGTTCTACCTGCTTTCTGGGCTGAGATGGGGATCCGCTGAATTTTGGAGTCGGCTGGTGACAAAATGTTCCAAACACACCCCATGCACAACTCCACCGGGGAAGGTGCCAGACAGGAGTTCTCCTGGTAGTTTTTACATTGCTCCGGTAGGCATCTGAAAGACACCACAAAAGTTGTTCTACCTGCTTTCTGGGCTGAGATGGGGAACCGCTGAATTTTGGACTCGGCCAGTGACAAAATGTTCCAAAGACACCCCATGCACAACTCCACCGGGGAAGGTGCCAGACAGGAGTTCTCTTAGTAGTTTTTACACTACCTTGGTAGGCACCTGAAAGGCACCACAAAAGTTGTTCTACCTGCTTTCTGGGCTGAGATGGGGAACCGCTGAATTTTGGACTCGGCCGGTGACAAAATGTTCCAAACACACCCCATGCACAACTCCACCGGGGAAGGTGCCAGGCAGGAGTTCTCTTGGTAGTTTTTACACTACCTTGGTAGGCAGCTGAAAGACACCACAAAAGTTGTTCTACCTGCTTTCTGGGCTGAGATGGGGAACCGCTGAATTTTTGGACTCGGCTGGTGACAAAATATTACGAACACACCCCATGCACAACTCCACCGGGGAAGGTGCCAGACAGGAGTTCTCCTGTAGTTTTTACATTGCTCCGGTAGGCATCTGAAAGACACCACAAAAGTTGTTCTACCTGCTTTCTGGGCTGAGATGGGGAAACGCTGAATTTTGGACTCGGCCGGTGACAAAATGTTCCAAACACACCCCATGCACAACTCCACCGGGGAAGGTGCCAGACAGGAGTTCTCTTAATAGTTTTTACACTACCTTGGTAGGCAGCTAAAAGGCACCACAAAAGTTGTTCTACCTGCTTTCTGGGCTGAGATGGGGAACCGCTGAATTTTGGAGTCGGCCGGTGACAAAATGTTCCAAACACATCCCATGCACAACTCCACTAGCGAAGGTGCCAGGGACGAGCTCTGTTGGTAGTTTTTACATTGCTCCGGTAGGCAGCAAAAGGACACCACAAAAGTTGTTCTACCTGCTTTCTGGGCTGAGATGGGGAATCGCTGAATTTTGGACTCGGCCGGTGACAAAATGTTCCAAAGACACCCCATGCACAACTCCACCGGGGAATGTGCCAGACAAGCGTTCTCTTGATAGTTTTTACACTACCTTGGTAGGCATTTGAAAGGCACCACAAAAGTTGTTCTACCTGCTTTCTGGGCTGAGATGGGGAACCGCTGAATTTTGGAGTCGGCTGGTGACAAAATGTTCCAAAGACACCCCATGCACAACTCCACCGGGGAAGGTGCCAGACAGGAGTTCTCCTGGTAGTTTTTACATTGCTCCGGTAGGCATCTGAAAGACACCACAAAAGTTGTTCTACCTGCTTTCTGGGCTGAGATGGGGAACCGCTGAATTTTGGACTCGGCCAGTGACAAAATGTTCCAAAGACACCCCATGCACAACTCCACCGGGGAAGGTGCCAGACAGGAGTTCTCTTAGTAGTTTTTACACTACCTTGGTAGGCACCTGAAAGGCACCACAAAAGTTGTTCTACCTGCTTTCTGGGCTGAGATGGGGAACCGCTGAATTTTGGAGTCGGCTGGTGACAAAATGTTCCAAACACACCCCATGCACAACTCCACCGGGGAAGGTGCCAGACAGGAGTTCTCCTGGTAGTTTTTACATTGCTCTGGTAGGCATCTGAAAGACACCACAAAAGTTGTTCTACCTGCTTTCTGGGCTGAGATGGGGAACCGCTGAATTTTGGAGTCGGCCAGTGACAAAATGTTCCAAACACACCCCCTGCACAACTCCACCGGGGAAGGTTCCAGACAGGAGTTCTCTTAGTAGTTTTTGCACTACCTTGGTAGGCAGCTGAAAGGCACCACAAAAGTTGTCCTACCTGCTTTCTGGGCTGAGATGGGGAAACGCTGAATTTTGGACTCGGCTGGTGACAAAATGTTCCAAACACACCCCCTGCACAACTCCACCGGGGAAGGTGCCAGACAGGAGTTCTCCTGGTAGATTTTACACTACCTTGGTAGGGAGCTGAAAGGCTGCACAAAAGTTGTTCTACCTGCTTTCTGGGCTGAGATGGGGAATCGCTGAATTTTGGACTCGGCCGGTGACAAAATGTTCCAAACACACCCCCTGCAAAACTCCACCGGGGAAGGTGCCAGACAAGCGTTCTCTTAGTAGTTTTTACACTACCTTGGTAGGCATCTAGAAGACACCACAAAAGTTGTTCTACCTGCTTTCTGGGCTGAGATGGGGAACAGCTGAATTTTGGACTCGGCTGGTGACAAAATGTTCCAAAGACACCCCCTGCACAACTATACCGGGGAAGGTGCCAGACAGGAGTTCTCCTGGTAGTTTTTACATTGCTCCGGTAGGCATCTAAAAGACACCACAAAAGATGTTCTACCTGCTTTCTGGGCTGAGATGGGGAACCGCTGAATTTTGGAGTCGGCCGGTGACAAAATGTTCCAAACACACCCCCTGCACAACTCCACCGGGGAAGGTGCCAGACAGGAGTTCTCTTGGTAGATTTTACACTACCTTGGTAGGGAGCTGAAAGGCAGCATAAAAGTTGTTCTACCTGCTTTCTGGGCTGAGATGGGGAATCGCTGAATTTTGGACTCGGCCGGTGAAAAAATGTTCCAAACACACCCCATGCACAACTCCACCGGGGAAGGTGCCAGACAGGAGTTTTCCTGGTAGTTTTTACACTACCTTGGTAGGCACCTGAAAGGCACCGCAAAAGTTGTTCTACCTGCTTTCTGGGCTGAGATGGGGAATCGCTGAATTTTGGACTCGGCCGGTGACAAAATGTTCCAAACACACCCCCTGCACAACTCCACCGGGGAAGGTGCCAGACAGGAGTTCTCCTGGTAGTTTTTACATTGCTCCGGTAGGCATCTGAAAGACACCACAAAAGTTGTTCTACCTGCTTTCTGGGCTGAGATGGGGAACCGCTGAATTTTGGACTCGGCCGGTGACAAAATGTTCCAAAGACACCCCATGCACAACTCCACCGGGGAAGGTGCCAGACAAGAGTTCTCTTGATAGTTTTTACACTACCTTGGTAGGCAGCTGAAAGGCACCACAAAAGTTGTTCTACCTGCTTTCTGGGCTGAGATGGGGAACCGCTGAATTTTGGAGTCGGCTGGTGACAAAATGTTCCAAACACACCCCATGCACAACTCCACCGGGGAAGGTGCCAGACAGGAGTTCTCTTAATAGTTTTTACACTACCTTGGTAGGCATTTGAAAGGCACCACAAAAGTTGTTCTTCCTGCTTTCTGGGCTGAGATGGGGAATCGCTGAATTTTGGAGTCGGCCGGTGACAAAATGTTCCAAACACACCCCATGCACAACTCCACCGGGGAAGGTGCCAGACAGGAGTTCTCCTGGTAGTTTTTACATTGCTCCAGTAGGCATCTGAAAGACACCACAAAAGTTGTTCTACCTGCTTTCTGGGCTGAGATGGGGAACCGCTGAATTTTGGACTCGGCCGGTGACAAAATGTTCCAAACACACCCCATGCACAACTCCACCGGGGAAGGTGCCAGACAGGAGTTCTCTTAGTAGTTTTTACACTACCTTGGTAGGCAGCTGAAAGGCACCACAAAAGTTGTTCTACCTGCTTTCTGGGCTGAGATGGGGAACCGCTGAATTTTGGAGTCGGCCGGTGACAAAATGTTCCAAACACACCCCATGCACAACTCCCCGGGGAAGGTGCCAGGCAGGAGTTCTCTTGGTAGTTTTTACACTACCTTGGTAGGCATTTGAAAGGCACCACAAAAGTTGTTCTACCTGCTTTCTGGGCTGAGATGGGGAAACGCTGAATTTTGGACTCGGCCGGTGACAAAATGTTCCAAACACACCCCATGCACAACTCCACCGGGGAAGGTGCCAGACAGGAGTTCTCTTAATAGTTTTTACACTACCTTGGTAGGCAGCTGAAAGGCACCACAAAAGTTGTTCTACCTGCTTTCTGGGCTGAGATGGGGAACAGCTGAATTTTGGAGTCGGCCGGTGACAAAATGTTCCAAACACACCCCATGCACAACTCCACTAGCGAAGGTGCCAGGGACGAGCTCTGTTGGTAGTTTTTACATTGCTCCGGTAGGCATCAAAAGGACACCACAAAAGTTGTTCTTCCTGCTTTCTGGGCTGAGATGGGGAATCGCTGAATTTTGGACTCGGCCGGTGACAAAATGTTCCAAACACACCCCATGCACAACTCCACCGGGGAAGGTGCCAGACAGGAGTTCTCCTGGTAGTTTTTACATTGCTCTGGTAGGCATCTGAAAGACACCACAAAAGTTGTTCTACCTGCTTTCTGGGCTGAGATGGGGAACCGCTGAATTTTGGACTCGGCCGGAGACAAAATGTTCCAAACACACCCCATGCACAACTCCACCGGGGAAGGTTCCAGACAGGAGTTCTCTTAGTAGTTTTTACACTACCTTGGTAGGCAGCTGAAAGGCACCACAAAAGTTGTTCTACCTGCTTTCTGGGCTGAGATGGGGAACCGCTGAATTTTGGAGTCGGCTGGTGACAAAATGTTCCAAAGACACCCCATGCACAACTCCACCGGGGAAGGTGCCAGACAGGAGTTCTCCTGGTAGTTTTTACATTGCTCCGGTAGGCATCTGAAAGACACCACAAAAGTTGTTCTACCTGCTTTCTGGGCTGAGATGGGGAACCGCTGAATTTTGGACTCGGCCAGTGACAAAATGTTCCAAAGACACCCCATGCACAACTCCACCGGGGAAGGTGCCAGACAGGAGTTCTCTTAGTAGTTTTTACACTACCTTGGTAGGCAGCTGAAAGGCACCACAAAAGTTGTTCTACCTGCTTTCTGGGCTGAGATGGGGAACCGCTGAATTTTGGAGTCGGCTGGTGACAAAATGTTCCAAACACACCCCATGCACAACTCCACCGGGGAAGGTGCCAGGCAGGAGTTCTCCTGGTAGTTTTTACATTGCTCTGGTAGGCATCTGAAAGACACCACAAAAGTTGTTCTACCTGCTTTCTGGGCTGAGATGGGGAACCGCTGAATTTTGGAGTCGGCCAGTGACAAAATGTTCCAAACACACCCCCTGCACAACTCCACCGGGGAAGGTTCCAGACAGGAGTTCTCTTAGTAGTTTTTGCACTACCTTGGTAGGCAGCTGAAAGGCACCACAAAAGTTGTTCTACCTGCTTTCTGGGCTGAGATGGGGAACAGCTGAATTTTGGACTCGGCTGGTGACAAAATGTTCCAAACACACCCCCTGCACAACTCCACCGGGGAAGGTGCCAGACAGGAGTTCTCCTGGTAGATTTTACACTACCTTGGTAGGGAGCTGAAAGGCTGCACAAAAGTTGTTCTACCTGCTTTCTGGGCTGAGATGGGGAATCGCTGAATTTTGGACTCGGCCGGTGACAAAATGTTCCAAACACACCCCCTGCACAACTCCACCGGGGAAGGTGCCAGACAAGCGTTCTCTTAGTAGTTTTTACACTACCTTGGTAGGCATCTAGAAGACACCACAAAAGTTGTTCTACCTGCTTTCTGGGCTGAGATGGGGAACAGCTGAATTTTGGACTCGGCTGGTGACAAAATGTTCCAAAGACACCCCCTGCACAACTATACCGGGGAAGGTGCCAGACAGGAGTTCTCCTGGTAGTTTTTACATTGCTCCGGTAGGCATCTAAAAGACACCACAAAAGATGTTCTACCTGCTTTCTGGGCTGAGATGGGGAACCGCTGAATTTTGGAGTCGGCCGGTGACAAAATGTTCCAAACACACCCCCTGCACAACTCCACCGGGGAAGGTGCCAGACAGGAGTTCTCTTGGTAGATTTTACACTACCTTGGTAGGGAGCTGAAAGGCAGCATAAAAGTTGTTCTACCTGCTTTCTGGGCTGAGATGGGGAATCGCTGAATTTTGGACTCGGCCGGTGAAAAAATGTTCCAAACACACCCCATGCACAACTCCACCGGGGAAGGTGCCAGACAGGAGTTTTCCTGGTAGTTTTTACACTACCTTGGTAGGCACCTGAAAGGCACCGCAAAAGTTGTTCTACCTGCTTTCTGGGCTGAGATGGGGAATCGCTGAATTTTGGAGTCGGCCGGTGACAAAATGTTCCAAACACACCCCCTGCACAACTCCACCGGGGAAGGTGCCAGACAGGAGTTCTCCTGGTAGTTTTTACATTGCTCCGGTAGGCATCTGAAAGACACCACAAAAGTTGTTCTACCTGCTTTCTGGGCTGAGATGGGGAACCGCTGAATTTTGGACTCGGCCGGTGACAAAATGTTCCAAAGACACCCCATGCACAACTCCACCGGGGAAGGTGCCAGACAAGAGTTCTCTTGATAGTTTTTACACTACCTTGGTAGGCAGCTGAAAGACACCACAAAAGTTGTTCTACCTGCTTTCTGGGCTGAGATGGGGAACCGCTGAATTTTGGAGTCGGCTGGTGACAAAATGTTCCAAACACACCCCATGCACAACTCCACCGGGGAAGGTGCCAGACAGGAGTTCTCTTAATAGTTTTTACACTACCTTGGTAGGCATTTGAAAGGCACCACAAAAGTTGTTCTTCCTGCTTTCTGGGCTGAGATGGGGAATCGCTGAATTTTGGAGTCGGCCGGTGACAAAATGTTCCAAACACACCCCATGCACAACTCCACCGGGGAAGGTGCCAGACAGGAGTTCTCCTGGTAGTTTTTACATTGCTCCGGTAGGCATCTGAAAGACACCACAAAAGTTGTTCTACCTGCTTTCTGGGCTGAGATGGGGAACCGCTGAATTTTGGACTCGGCCGGTGACAAAATGTTCCAAACACACCCCATGCACAACTCCACCGGGGAAGGTGCCAGACAGGAGTTCTCTTGGTAGTTTTTACACTACCTTGGTAGGCAGCTGAAAGGCACCACAAAAGTTGTTCTACCTGCTTTCTGGGCTGAGATGGGGAACCGCTGAATTTTGGAGTCGGCCGGTGACAAAATGTTCCAAACACACCCCATGCACAACTCCCCGGGGAAGGTGCCAGGCAGGAGTTCTCTTGGTAGTTTTTACACTACCTTGGTAGGCATTTGAAAGGCACCACAAAAGTTGTTCTACCTGCTTTCTGGGCTGAGATGGGGAAACGCTGAATTTTGGACTCGGCCGGTGACAAAATGTTCCAAACACACCCCATGCACAACTCCACCGGGGAAGGTGCCAGACAGGAGTTCTCTTAATAGTTTTTACACTACCTTGGTAGGCAGCTGAAAGGCACCACAAAAGTTGTTCTACCTGCTTTCTGGGCTGAGATGGGGAACAGCTGAATTTTGGAGTCGGCCGGTGACAAAATGTTCCAAACACACCCCATGCACAACTCCACTAGCGAAGGTGCCAGGGACGAGCTCTTTTGGTAGTTTTTACATTGCTCCGGTAGGCATCAAAAGGACACCACAAAAGTTGTTCTTCCTGCTTTCTGGGCTGAGATGGGGAATCGCTGAATTTTGGACTCGGCCGGTGACAAAATGTTCCAAACACACCCCATGCACAACTCCACCGGGGAAGGTGCCAGACAGGAGTTCTCCTGGTAGTTTTTACATTGCTCTGGTAGGCATCTGAAAGACACCACAAAAGTTGTTCTACCTGCTTTCTGGGCTGAGATGGGGAACCGCTGAATTTTGGACTCGGCCGGAGACAAAATGTTCCAAACACACCCCATGCACAACTCCACCGGGGAAGGTGCCAGACAGGAGTTCTCCTGGTAGTTTTTACACTACCTTGGTAGGCAGCTGAAAGGCACCACAAAAGTTGTTCTACCTGCTTTCTGGGCTGAGATGGGGAACCGCTGAATTTTGGACTCGGCTGGTGACAAAATGTTCCAAACACACCCCCTGCACAACTCCACCGGGGAAGGTGCCAGACAGGAGTTCTCCTGGTAGATTTTACACTACCTTGGTAGGGAGCTGAAAGGCTGCACAAAAGTTGTTCTACCTGCTTTCTGGGCTGAGATGGGGAATCGCTGAATTTTGGACTCGGCCGGTGACAAAATGTTCCAAACACACCCCCTGCACAACTCCACCGGGGAAGGTGCCAGACAGGAGTTCTCATGGTAGTTTTTACACTACCTTGGTAGGCATCTAGAAGACACCACAAAAGTTGTTCTACCTGCTTTCTGGGCTGAGATGGGGAACCGCTGAATTTTGGAGTCGGCCGGTGACAAAATGTTCCAAAGACACCCCCTGCACAACTATACCGGGGAAGGTGCCAGACAGGAGTTCTCCTGGTAGTTTTTACATTGCTCCGGTAGGCATCTGAAAGACACCACAAAAGATGTTCTACCTGCTTTCTGGGCTGAGATGGGGAACCGCTGAATTTTGGAGTCGGCTGGTGACAAAATGTTCCAAACACACCCCATGCACAACTCCACCGGGGAAGGTGCCAGACAGGAGTTCTCTTAATAGTTTTTACACTACCTTGGTAGGCAGCTGAAAGGCACCACAAAAGTTGTTCTACCTGCTTTCTGGGCTGAGATGGGGAACAGCTGAATTTTGGAGTCGGCCGGTGACAAAATGTTCCAAACACACCCCATGCACAACTCCACTAGCGAAGGTGCCAGGGACGAGCTCTTTTGGTAGTTTTTACATTGCTCCGGTAGGCATCAAAAGGACACCACAAAAGTTGTTCTTCCTGCTTTCTGGGCTGAGATGGGGAATCGCTGAATTTTGGACTCGGCCGGTGACAAAATGTTCCAAACACACCCCCTGCACAACTCCACCGGGGAAGGTGCCAGACAAGCGTTCTCTTAGTAGTTTTTACACTACCTTGGTAGGCATCTAGAAGACACCACAAAAGTTGTTCTACCTGCTTTCTGGGCTGAGATGGGGAACCGCTGAATTTTGGAGTCGGCCGGTGACAAAATGTTCCAAAGACACCCCCTGCACAACTATACCGGGGAAGGTGCCAGACAGGAGTTCTCCTGGTAGTTTTTACATTGCTCCGGTAGGCATCTGAAAGACACCACAAAAGATGTTCTACCTGCTTTCTGGGCTGAGATGGGGAACCGCTGAATTTTGGAGTCGGCTGGTGACAAAATGTTCCAAACACACCCCATGCACAACTCCACCGGGGAAGGTGCCAGACAGGAGTTCTCTTAATAGTTTTTACACTACCTTGGTAGGCAGCTGAAAGGCACCACAAAAGTTGTTCTACCTGCTTTCTGGGCTGAGATGGGGAACAGCTGAATTTTGGAGTCGGCCGGTGACAAAATGTTCCAAACACACCCCATGCACAACTCCACTAGCGAAGGTGCCAGGGACGAGCTCTTTTGGTAGTTTTTACATTGCTCCGGTAGGCATCAAAAGGACACCACAAAAGTTGTTCTTCCTGCTTTCTGGGCTGAGATGGGGAATCGCTGAATTTTGGACTCGGCCGGTGACAAAATGTTCCAAACACACCCCATGCACAACTCCACCGGGGAAGGTGCCAGACAGGAGTTCTCCTGGTAGTTTTTACATTGCTCTGGTAGGCATCTGAAAGACACCACAAAAGTTGTTCTACCTGCTTTCTGGGCTGAGATGGGGAACCGCTGAATTTTGGACTCGGCCGGAGACAAAATGTTCCAAACACACCCCATGCACAACTCCACCGGGGAAGGTTCCAGACAGGAGTTCTCTTAGTAGTTTTTACACTACCTTGGTAGGCAGCTGAAAGGCACCACAAAAGTTGTTCTACCTGCTTTCTGGGCTGAGATGGGGAACCGCTGAATTTTGGACTCGGCTGGTGACAAAATGTTCCAAACACACCCCCTGCACAACTCCACCGGGGAAGGTGCCAGACAGGAGTTCTCCTGGTAGATTTTACACTACCTTGGTAGGGAGCTGAAAGGCTGCACAAAAGTTGTTCTACCTGCTTTCTGGGCTGAGATGGGGAATCGCTGAATTTTGGACTCGGCCGGTGACAAAATGTTCCAAACACACCCCCTGCACAACTCCACCGGGGAAGGTGCCAGACAGGAGTTCTCCTGGTAGTTTTTACACTACCTTGGTAGGCACCTGAAAGGCACCACAAAAGTTGTTCTACCTGCTTTCTGGGCTGAGATGGGGAATCGCTGAATTTTGGACTCGGCCGGTGACAAAATGTTCCAAACACACCCCCTGCACAACTCCACCGGGGAAGGTGCCAGACAAGCGTTCTCTTAGTAGTTTTTACACTACCTTGGTAGGCATCTAGAAGACACCACAAAAGTTGTTCTACCTGCTTTCTGGGCTGAGATGGGGAACCGCTGAATTTTGGAGTCGGCCGGTGACAAAATGTTCCAAAGACACCCCCTGCACAACTATACCGGGGAAGGTGCCAGACAGGAGTTCTCCTGGTAGTTTTTACATTGCTCCGGTAGGCATCTGAAAGACACCACAAAAGATGTTCTACCTGCTTTCTGGGCTGAGATGGGGAACCGCTGAATTTTGGAGTCGGCTGGTGACAAAATGTTCCAAACACACCCCCTGCACAACTCCACCGGGGAAGGTGCCAGACAGGAGTTCTCTTGGTAGATTTTACACTACCTTGGTAGGGAGCTGAAAGGCAGCATAAAAGTTGTTCTACCTGCTTTCTGGGCTGAGATGGGGAATCGCTGAATTTTGGACTCGGCCGGTGAAAAAATGTTCCAAACACACCCCCTGCACAACTCCACCGGGGAAGGTGCCAGACAGGAGTTCTCCTGGTAGATTTTACACTACCTTGGTAGGGAGCTGAAAGGCTGCACAAAAGTTGTTCTACCTGCTTTCTGGGCTGAGATGGGGAATCGCTGAATTTTGGACTCGGCCGGTGACAAAATGTTCCAAACACACCCCCTGCACAACTCCACCGGGGAAGGTGCCAGACAGGAGTTCTCATGGTAGTTTTTACACTACCTTGGTAGGCATCTAGAAGACACCACAAAAGTTGTTCTACCTGCTTTCTGGGCTGAGATGGGGAACCGCTGAATTTTGGAGTCGGCCGGTGACAAAATGTTCCAAAGACACCCCCTGCACAACTATACCGGGGAAGGTGCCAGACAGGAGTTCTCCTGGTAGTTTTTACATTGCTCCGGTAGGCATCTGAAAGACACCACAAAAGATGTTCTACCTGCTTTCTGGGCTGAGATGGGGAACCGCTGAATTTTGGAGTCGGCTGGTGACAAAATGTTCCAAACACACCCCATGCACAACTCCACCGGGGAAGGTGCCAGACAGGAGTTCTCTTAATAGTTTTTACACTACCTTGGTAGGCAGCTGAAAGGCACCACAAAAGTTGTTCTACCTGCTTTCTGGGCTGAGATGGGGAACAGCTGAATTTTGGAGTCGGCCGGTGACAAAATGTTCCAAACACACCCCATGCACAACTCCACTAGCGAAGGTGCCAGGGACGAGCTCTTTTGGTAGTTTTTACATTGCTCCGGTAGGCATCAAAAGGACACCACAAAAGTTGTTCTTCCTGCTTTCTGGGCTGAGATGGGGAATCGCTGAATTTTGGACTCGGCCGGTGACAAAATGTTCCAAACACACCCCCTGCACAACTCCACCGGGGAAGGTGCCAGACAAGCGTTCTCTTAGTAGTTTTTACACTACCTTGGTAGGCATCTAGAAGACACCACAAAAGTTGTTCTACCTGCTTTCTGGGCTGAGATGGGGAACCGCTGAATTTTGGAGTCGGCCGGTGACAAAATGTTCCAAAGACACCCCCTGCACAACTATACCGGGGAAGGTGCCAGACAGGAGTTCTCCTGGTAGTTTTTACATTGCTCCGGTAGGCATCTGAAAGACACCACAAAAGATGTTCTACCTGCTTTCTGGGCTGAGATGGGGAACCGCTGAATTTTGGAGTCGGCTGGTGACAAAATGTTCCAAACACACCCCATGCACAACTCCACCGGGGAAGGTGCCAGACAGGAGTTCTCTTAATAGTTTTTACACTACCTTGGTAGGCAGCTGAAAGGCACCACAAAAGTTGTTCTACCTGCTTTCTGGGCTGAGATGGGGAACAGCTGAATTTTGGAGTCGGCCGGTGACAAAATGTTCCAAACACACCCCATGCACAACTCCACTAGCGAAGGTGCCAGGGACGAGCTCTTTTGGTAGTTTTTACATTGCTCCGGTAGGCATCAAAAGGACACCACAAAAGTTGTTCTTCCTGCTTTCTGGGCTGAGATGGGGAATCGCTGAATTTTGGACTCGGCCGGTGACAAAATGTTCCAAACACACCCCATGCACAACTCCACCGGGGAAGGTGCCAGACAGGAGTTCTCCTGGTAGTTTTTACATTGCTCTGGTAGGCATCTGAAAGACACCACAAAAGTTGTTCTACCTGCTTTCTGGGCTGAGATGGGGAACCGCTGAATTTTGGACTCGGCCGGAGACAAAATGTTCCAAACACACCCCATGCACAACTCCACCGGGGAAGGTTCCAGACAGGAGTTCTCTTAGTAGTTTTTACACTACCTTGGTAGGCAGCTGAAAGGCACCACAAAAGTTGTTCTACCTGCTTTCTGGGCTGAGATGGGGAACCGCTGAATTTTGGACTCGGCTGGTGACAAAATGTTCCAAACACACCCCCTGCACAACTCCACCGGGGAAGGTGCCAGACAGGAGTTCTCCTGGTAGATTTTACACTACCTTGGTAGGGAGCTGAAAGGCTGCACAAAAGTTGTTCTACCTGCTTTCTGGGCTGAGATGGGGAATCGCTGAATTTTGGACTCGGCCGGTGACAAAATGTTCCAAACACACCCCCTGCACAACTCCACCGGGGAAGGTGCCAGACAGGAGTTCTCCTGGTAGTTTTTACACTACCTTGGTAGGCACCTGAAAGGCACCACAAAAGTTGTTCTACCTGCTTTCTGGGCTGAGATGGGGAATCGCTGAATTTTGGACTCGGCCGGTGACAAAATGTTCCAAACACACCCCCTGCACAACTCCACCGGGGAAGGTGCCAGACAAGCGTTCTCTTAGTAGTTTTTACACTACCTTGGTAGGCATCTAGAAGACACCACAAAAGTTGTTCTACCTGCTTTCTGGGCTGAGATGGGGAACCGCTGAATTTTGGAGTCGGCCGGTGACAAAATGTTCCAAAGACACCCCCTGCACAACTATACCGGGGAAGGTGCCAGACAGGAGTTCTCCTGGTAGTTTTTACATTGCTCCGGTAGGCATCTGAAAGACACCACAAAAGATGTTCTACCTGCTTTCTGGGCTGAGATGGGGAACCGCTGAATTTTGGAGTCGGCTGGTGACAAAATGTTCCAAACACACCCCCTGCACAACTCCACCGGGGAAGGTGCCAGACAGGAGTTCTCTTGGTAGATTTTACACTACCTTGGTAGGGAGCTGAAAGGCAGCATAAAAGTTGTTCTACCTGCTTTCTGGGCTGAGATGGGGAATCGCTGAATTTTGGACTCGGCCGGTGAAAAAATGTTCCAAAGACACCCCATGCACAACTCCACCGGGGAAGGTGCCAGACAGGAGTTTTCCTGGTAGTTTTTACACTACCTTGGTAGGCACCTGAAAGGCACCGCAAAAGTTGTTCTACCTGCTTTCTGGGCTGAGATGGGGAATCGCTGAATTTTGGACTCGGCCGGTGACAAAATGTTCCAAACACACCCCCTGCACAACTCCACCGGGGAAGGTGCCAGACAGGAGTTCTCCTGGTAGTTTTTACATTGCTCCGGTAGGCATCTGAAAGACACCACAAAAGTTGTTCTACCTGCTTTCTGGGCTGAGATGGGGAACCGCTGAATTTTGGACTCGGCCGGTGACAAAATGTTCCAAAGACACCCCATGCACAACTCCACCGGGGAAGGTGCCAGACAAGAGTTCTCTTGATAGTTTTTACACTACCTTGGTAGGCAGCTGAAAGGCACCACAAAAGTTGTTCTACCTGCTTTCTGGGCTGAGATGGGGAACCGCTGAATTTTGGAGTCGGCTGGTGACAAAATGTTCCAAACACACCCCATGCACAACTCCACCGGGGAAGGTGCCAGACAGGAGTTCTCTTAATAGTTTTTACACTACCTTGGTAGGCATTTGAAAGGCACCACAAAAGTTGTTTTTCCTGCTTTCTGGGCTGAGATGGGGAATCGCTGAATTTTGGAGTCGGCCGGTGACAAAATGTTCCAAACACACCCCATGCACAACTCCACTGGGGAAGGTGCCAGACAGGAGTTCTCCTGGTAGTTTTTACATTGCTCCGGTAGGCATCTGAAAGACACCACAAAAGTTGTTCTACCTGCTTTCTGGGCTGAGATGGGGAACCGCTGAATTTTGGACTCGGCCGGTGACAAAATGTTCCAAACACACCCCCTGCACAACTCCACCGGGGAAGGTGCCAGACAGGAGTTCTCTTAGTAGTTTTTACACTACCTTGGTAGGCAGCTGAAAGGCACCACAAAAGTTGTTCTACCTGCTTTCTGGGCTGAGATGGGGAACCGCTGAATTTTGGACTCGGCCGGTGACAAAATGTTCCGAACACACCCCATGCACAACTCCACCGGGGAAGGTGCCAGGCAGGAGTTCTCTTGGTAGTTTTTACACTACCTTGGTAGGCATTTGAAAGGCACCACAAAAGTTGTTCTACCTGCTTTCTGGGCTGAGATGGGGAAACGCTGAATTTTGGAGTCGGCCGGTGACAAAATGTTCCAAACACACCCCATGCACAACTCCACCGGGGAAGGTGCCAGACAGGAGTTCTCTTAATAGTTTTTACACTACCTTGGTAGGCAGCTGAAAGGCACCACAAAAGTTGTTCTACCTGCTTTCTGGGCTGAGATGGGGAACAGCTGAATTTTGGAGTCGGCCGGTGACAAAATGTTCCAAACACACCCCATGCACAACTCCACTAGCGAAGGTGCCAGGGACGAGCTCTTTTGGTAGTTTTTACATTGCTCCGGTAGGCATCAAAAGGACACCACAAAAGTTGTTCTTCCTGCTTTCTGGGCTGAGATGGGGAATCGCTGAATTTTGGACTCGGCCGGTGACAAAATGTTCCAAACACACCCCCTGCACAACTCCACCGGGGAAGGTGCCAGACAGGAGTTCTCCTGGTAGTTTTTACATTGCTCCGGTAGGCATCTGAAAGACACCACAAAAGTTGTTCTACCTGCTTTCTGGGCTGAGATGGGGAACCGCTGAATTTTGGACTCGGCCGGTGACAAAATGTTCCAAAGACACCCCATGCACAACTCCACCGGGGAAGGTGCCAGACAGGAGTTCTCTTAGTAGTTTTTACACTACCTTGGTAGGCATCTAAAAGACACCACAAAAGTTGTTCTACCTGCTTTCTGGGCTGAGATGGGGAAACGCTGAATTTTGGACTCGGCTGGTGACAAAATGTTCCAAACACACCCCCTGCACAACTCCACCGGGGAAGGTGCCAGACAGGAGTTCTCCTGGTAGTTTTTACATTGCTCCGGTAGGCATCTGAAAGACACCACAAAAGTTGTTCTACCTGCTTTCTGGGCTGAGATGGGGAACCGCTGAATTTTGGACTCGGCTGGTGACAAAATGTTCCAAACACACCCCCTGCACAACTCCACCGGGGAAGGTGCCAGACAGGAGTTCTCCTGGTAGATTTTACACTACCTTGGTAGGGAGCTGAAAGGCAGCACAAAAGTTGTTCTACCTGCTTTCTGGGCTGAGATGGGGAATCGCTGAATTTTGGACTCGGCCGGTGACAAAATGTTCCAAACACACCCCCTGCACAACTCCACCGGGGAAGGTGCCAGACAGGAGTTCTCCTGGTAGTTTTTACACTACCTTGGTAGGCAGCTGAAAGGCACCACAAAAGTTGTTCTACCTGCTTTCTGGGCTGAGATGGGGAATCGCTGAATTTTGGACTCGGCCGGTGACAAAATGTTCCAAAGACACCCCATGCACAACTCCACCGGGGAAGGTGCCAGACAGGAGTTCTCCTGGTAGTTTTTACATTGCTCCGGTAGGCATCTGAAAGACACCACAAAAGTTGTTCTACCTGCTTTCTGGGCTGAGATGGGGAACCGCTGAATTTTGGACTCGGCCGGTGACAAAATGTTCCAAACACACCCCATGCACAACTCCACTAGCGAAGGTGCCAGACAGGAGTTCTCCTGGTAGTTTTTACACTACCTTGGTAGGCACCTGAAAGGCACCACAAAAGTTGTTCTACCTGCTTTCTGGGCTGAGATGGGGAACCGCTGAATTTTGGACTCGGCCGGTGACAAAATGTTCCAAACACACCCCCTGCACAACTCCACCGGGGAAGGTGCCAGACAGGAGTTCTCTTGGTAGTTTTTACACTACCTTGGTAGGCATTTGAAAGGCACCACAAAAGTTGTTCTACCTGCTTTCTGGGCTGAGATGGGGAACCGCTGAATTTTGGACTCGGCCAGAGACAAAATGTTCCAAAGACACCCCCTGCACAACTCCACCGGGGAAGGTGCCAGACAGGAGTTCTCTTGGTAGTTTTTACATTGCTCCGGTAGGCATCTAAAAGACACCACAAAAGATGTTCTACCTGCTTTCTGGGCTGAGATGGGGAACCGCTGAATTTTGGACTCGGCCGGTGACAAAATGTTCCAAACACACCCCATGCACAACTCCACCGGGGAAGGTGCCAGACAGGAGTTCTCTTGGTAGATTTTACACTACCTTGGTAGGGAGCTGAAAGGCAGCATAAAAGTTGTTCTACCTGCTTTCTGGGCTGAGATGGGGAATCGCTGAATTTTGGACTCGGCCGGTGACAAAATGTTCCAAACACACCCCATGCACAACTCCACCGGGGAAGGTGCCAGACAGGAGTTTTCCTGGTAGTTTTTACACTACCTTGGTAGGCACCTGAAAGGCACCGCAAAAGTTGTTCTACCTGCTTTCTGGGCTGAGATGGGGAATCGCTGAATTTTGGACTCGGCCGGTGACAAAATGTTCCAAACACACCCCCTGCACAACTCCACCGGGGAAGGTGCCAGACAGGAGTTCTCCTGGTAGTTTTTACATTGCTCCGGTAGGCATCTGAAAGACACCACAAAAGTTGTTCTACCTGCTTTCTGGGCTGAGATGGGGAACCGCTAAATTTTGGACTCGGCCGGTGACAAAATGTTCCAAACACACCCCATGCACAACTCCACCGGGGAAGGTGCCAGACAAGAGTTCTCTTGATAGTTTTTACACTACCTTGGTAGGCAGCTGAAAGGCACCACAAAAGTTGTTCTACCTGCTTTCTGGGCTGAGATGGGGAACCGCTGAATTTTGGACTCGGCTGGTGACAAAATGTTCCAAACACACCCCCTGCACAACTCCACCGGGGAAGGTGCCAGACAGGAGTTCTCCTGGTAGATTTTACACTACCTTGGTAGGGAGCTGAAAGGCTGCACAAAAGTTGTTCTACCTGCTTTCTGGGCTGAGATGGGGAATCGCTGAATTTTGGACTCGGCCGGTGACAAAATGTTCCAAACACACCCCCTGCACAACTCCACCGGGGAAGGTGCCAGACAGGAGTTCTCATGGTAGTTTTTACACTACCTTGGTAGGCATCTAGAAGACACCACAAAAGTTGTTCTACCTGCTTTCTGGGCTGAGATGGGGAACCGCTGAATTTTGGAGTCGGCCGGTGACAAAATGTTCCAAAGACACCCCCTGCACAACTATACCGGGGAAGGTGCCAGACAGGAGTTCTCCTGGTAGTTTTTACATTGCTCCGGTAGGCATCTGAAAGACACCACAAAAGATGTTCTACCTGCTTTCTGGGCTGAGATGGGGAACCGCTGAATTTTGGAGTCGGCTGGTGACAAAATGTTCCAAACACACCCCATGCACAACTCCACCGGGGAAGGTGCCAGACAGGAGTTCTCTTAATAGTTTTTACACTACCTTGGTAGGCAGCTGAAAGGCACCACAAAAGTTGTTCTACCTGCTTTCTGGGCTGAGATGGGGAACAGCTGAATTTTGGAGTCGGCCGGTGACAAAATGTTCCAAACACACCCCATGCACAACTCCACTAGCGAAGGTGCCAGGGACGAGCTCTTTTGGTAGTTTTTACATTGCTCCGGTAGGCATCAAAAGGACACCACAAAAGTTGTTCTTCCTGCTTTCTGGGCTGAGATGGGGAATCGCTGAATTTTGGACTCGGCCGGTGACAAAATGTTCCAAACACACCCCCTGCACAACTCCACCGGGGAAGGTGCCAGACAAGCGTTCTCTTAGTAGTTTTTACACTACCTTGGTAGGCATCTAGAAGACACCACAAAAGTTGTTCTACCTGCTTTCTGGGCTGAGATGGGGAACCGCTGAATTTTGGAGTCGGCCGGTGACAAAATGTTCCAAAGACACCCCCTGCACAACTATACCGGGGAAGGTGCCAGACAGGAGTTCTCCTGGTAGTTTTTACATTGCTCCGGTAGGCATCTGAAAGACACCACAAAAGATGTTCTACCTGCTTTCTGGGCTGAGATGGGGAACCGCTGAATTTTGGAGTCGGCTGGTGACAAAATGTTCCAAACACACCCCATGCACAACTCCACCGGGGAAGGTGCCAGACAGGAGTTCTCTTAATAGTTTTTACACTA
The DNA here is from genome assembly GCF_023638135.1 of Falco biarmicus. Classification (NCBI taxonomy): domain Eukaryota; kingdom Metazoa; phylum Chordata; class Aves; order Falconiformes; family Falconidae; genus Falco; species Falco biarmicus. The sequence goes on from NW_026611768.1 coordinate 81,842, forward strand.
CCTTGGTAGGCAGCTGAAAGGCACCACAAAAGTTGTTCTACCTGCTTTCTGGGCTGAGATGGGGAACAGCTGAATTTTGGAGTCGGCCGGTGACAAAATGTTCCAAACACACCCCATGCACAACTCCACTAGCGAAGGTGCCAGGGACGAGCTCTTTTGGTAGTTTTTACATTGCTCCGGTAGGCATCAAAAGGACACCACAAAAGTTGTTCTTCCTGCTTTCTGGGCTGAGATGGGGAATCGCTGAATTTTGGACTCGGCCGGTGACAAAATGTTCCAAACACACCCCATGCACAACTCCACCGGGGAAGGTGCCAGACAGGAGTTCTCCTGGTAGTTTTTACATTGCTCTGGTAGGCATCTGAAAGACACCACAAAAGTTGTTCTACCTGCTTTCTGGGCTGAGATGGGGAACCGCTGAATTTTGGACTCGGCCGGAGACAAAATGTTCCAAACACACCCCATGCACAACTCCACCGGGGAAGGTTCCAGACAGGAGTTCTCTTAGTAGTTTTTACACTACCTTGGTAGGCAGCTGAAAGGCACCACAAAAGTTGTTCTACCTGCTTTCTGGGCTGAGATGGGGAACCGCTGAATTTTGGACTCGGCTGGTGACAAAATGTTCCAAACACACCCCCTGCACAACTCCACCGGGGAAGGTGCCAGACAGGAGTTCTCCTGGTAGATTTTACACTACCTTGGTAGGGAGCTGAAAGGCTGCACAAAAGTTGTTCTACCTGCTTTCTGGGCTGAGATGGGGAATCGCTGAATTTTGGACTCGGCCGGTGACAAAATGTTCCAAACACACCCCCTGCACAACTCCACCGGGGAAGGTGCCAGACAGGAGTTCTCCTGGTAGTTTTTACACTACCTTGGTAGGCACCTGAAAGGCACCACAAAAGTTGTTCTACCTGCTTTCTGGGCTGAGATGGGGAATCGCTGAATTTTGGACTCGGCCGGTGACAAAATGTTCCAAACACACCCCCTGCACAACTCCACCGGGGAAGGTGCCAGACAAGCGTTCTCTTAGTAGTTTTTACACTACCTTGGTAGGCATCTAGAAGACACCACAAAAGTTGTTCTACCTGCTTTCTGGGCTGAGATGGGGAACCGCTGAATTTTGGAGTCGGCCGGTGACAAAATGTTCCAAAGACACCCCCTGCACAACTATACCGGGGAAGGTGCCAGACAGGAGTTCTCATGGTAGTTTTTACACTACCTTGGTAGGCATCTAGAAGACACCACAAAAGTTGTTCTACCTGCTTTCTGGGCTGAGATGGGGAACCGCTGAATTTTGGAGTCGGCCGGTGACAAAATGTTCCAAAGACACCCCCTGCACAACTATACCGGGGAAGGTGCCAGACAGGAGTTCTCCTGGTAGTTTTTACATTGCTCCGGTAGGCATCTGAAAGACACCACAAAAGATGTTCTACCTGCTTTCTGGGCTGAGATGGGGAACCGCTGAATTTTGGAGTCGGCTGGTGACAAAATGTTCCAAACACACCCCATGCACAACTCCACCGGGGAAGGTGCCAGACAGGAGTTCTCTTAATAGTTTTTACACTACCTTGGTAGGCAGCTGAAAGGCACCACAAAAGTTGTTCTACCTGCTTTCTGGGCTGAGATGGGGAACAGCTGAATTTTGGAGTCGGCCGGTGACAAAATGTTCCAAACACACCCCATGCACAACTCCACTAGCGAAGGTGCCAGGGACGAGCTCTTTTGGTAGTTTTTACATTGCTCCGGTAGGCATCAAAAGGACACCACAAAAGTTGTTCTTCCTGCTTTCTGGGCTGAGATGGGGAATCGCTGAATTTTGGACTCGGCCGGTGACAAAATGTTCCAAACACACCCCCTGCACAACTCCACCGGGGAAGGTGCCAGACAAGCGTTCTCTTAGTAGTTTTTACACTACCTTGGTAGGCATCTAGAAGACACCACAAAAGTTGTTCTACCTGCTTTCTGGGCTGAGATGGGGAACCGCTGAATTTTGGAGTCGGCCGGTGACAAAATGTTCCAAAGACACCCCCTGCACAACTATACCGGGGAAGGTGCCAGACAGGAGTTCTCCTGGTAGTTTTTACATTGCTCCGGTAGGCATCTGAAAGACACCACAAAAGATGTTCTACCTGCTTTCTGGGCTGAGATGGGGAACCGCTGAATTTTGGAGTCGGCTGGTGACAAAATGTTCCAAACACACCCCATGCACAACTCCACCGGGGAAGGTGCCAGACAGGAGTTCTCTTAATAGTTTTTACACTACCTTGGTAGGCAGCTGAAAGGCACCACAAAAGTTGTTCTACCTGCTTTCTGGGCTGAGATGGGGAACAGCTGAATTTTGGAGTCGGCCGGTGACAAAATGTTCCAAACACACCCCATGCACAACTCCACTAGCGAAGGTGCCAGGGACGAGCTCTTTTGGTAGTTTTTACATTGCTCCGGTAGGCATCAAAAGGACACCACAAAAGTTGTTCTTCCTGCTTTCTGGGCTGAGATGGGGAATCGCTGAATTTTGGACTCGGCCGGTGACAAAATGTTCCAAACACACCCCATGCACAACTCCACCGGGGAAGGTGCCAGACAGGAGTTCTCCTGGTAGTTTTTACATTGCTCTGGTAGGCATCTGAAAGACACCACAAAAGTTGTTCTACCTGCTTTCTGGGCTGAGATGGGGAACCGCTGAATTTTGGACTCGGCCGGAGACAAAATGTTCCAAACACACCCCATGCACAACTCCACCGGGGAAGGTTCCAGACAGGAGTTCTCTTAGTAGTTTTTACACTACCTTGGTAGGCAGCTGAAAGGCACCACAAAAGTTGTTCTACCTGCTTTCTGGGCTGAGATGGGGAACCGCTGAATTTTGGACTCGGCTGGTGACAAAATGTTCCAAACACACCCCCTGCACAACTCCACCGGGGAAGGTGCCAGACAGGAGTTCTCCTGGTAGATTTTACACTACCTTGGTAGGGAGCTGAAAGGCTGCACAAAAGTTGTTCTACCTGCTTTCTGGGCTGAGATGGGGAATCGCTGAATTTTGGACTCGGCCGGTGACAAAATGTTCCAAACACACCCCCTGCACAACTCCACCGGGGAAGGTGCCAGACAGGAGTTCTCCTGGTAGTTTTTACACTACCTTGGTAGGCACCTGAAAGGCACCACAAAAGTTGTTCTACCTGCTTTCTGGGCTGAGATGGGGAATCGCTGAATTTTGGACTCGGCCGGTGACAAAATGTTCCAAACACACCCCCTGCACAACTCCACCGGGGAAGGTGCCAGACAAGCGTTCTCTTAGTAGTTTTTACACTACCTTGGTAGGCATCTAGAAGACACCACAAAAGTTGTTCTACCTGCTTTCTGGGCTGAGATGGGGAACCGCTGAATTTTGGAGTCGGCCGGTGACAAAATGTTCCAAAGACACCCCCTGCACAACTATACCGGGGAAGGTGCCAGACAGGAGTTCTCCTGGTAGTTTTTACATTGCTCCGGTAGGCATCTGAAAGACACCACAAAAGATGTTCTACCTGCTTTCTGGGCTGAGATGGGGAACCGCTGAATTTTGGAGTCGGCTGGTGACAAAATGTTCCAAACACACCCCCTGCACAACTCCACCGGGGAAGGTGCCAGACAGGAGTTCTCTTGGTAGATTTTACACTACCTTGGTAGGGAGCTGAAAGGCAGCATAAAAGTTGTTCTACCTGCTTTCTGGGCTGAGATGGGGAATCGCTGAATTTTGGACTCGGCCGGTGAAAAAATGTTCCAAAGACACCCCATGCACAACTCCACCGGGGAAGGTGCCAGACAGGAGTTTTCCTGGTAGTTTTTACACTACCTTGGTAGGCACCTGAAAGGCACCGCAAAAGTTGTTCTACCTGCTTTCTGGGCTGAGATGGGGAATCGCTGAATTTTGGACTCGGCCGGTGACAAAATGTTCCAAACACACCCCCTGCACAACTCCACCGGGGAAGGTGCCAGACAGGAGTTCTCCTGGTAGTTTTTACATTGCTCCGGTAGGCATCTGAAAGACACCACAAAAGTTGTTCTACCTGCTTTCTGGGCTGAGATGGGGAACCGCTGAATTTTGGACTCGGCCGGTGACAAAATGTTCCAAAGACACCCCATGCACAACTCCACCGGGGAAGGTGCCAGACAAGAGTTCTCTTGATAGTTTTTACACTACCTTGGTAGGCAGCTGAAAGGCACCACAAAAGTTGTTCTACCTGCTTTCTGGGCTGAGATGGGGAACCGCTGAATTTTGGAGTCGGCTGGTGACAAAATGTTCCAAACACACCCCATGCACAACTCCACCGGGGAAGGTGCCAGACAGGAGTTCTCTTAATAGTTTTTACACTACCTTGGTAGGCATTTGAAAGGCACCACAAAAGTTGTTTTTCCTGCTTTCTGGGCTGAGATGGGGAATCGCTGAATTTTGGAGTCGGCCGGTGACAAAATGTTCCAAACACACCCCATGCACAACTCCACTGGGGAAGGTGCCAGACAGGAGTTCTCCTGGTAGTTTTTACATTGCTCCGGTAGGCATCTGAAAGACACCACAAAAGTTGTTCTACCTGCTTTCTGGGCTGAGATGGGGAACCGCTGAATTTTGGACTCGGCCGGTGACAAAATGTTCCAAACACACCCCCTGCACAACTCCACCGGGGAAGGTGCCAGACAGGAGTTCTCTTAGTAGTTTTTACACTACCTTGGTAGGCAGCTGAAAGGCACCACAAAAGTTGTTCTACCTGCTTTCTGGGCTGAGATGGGGAACCGCTGAATTTTGGACTCGGCCGGTGACAAAATGTTCCGAACACACCCCATGCACAACTCCACCGGGGAAGGTGCCAGGCAGGAGTTCTCTTGGTAGTTTTTACACTACCTTGGTAGGCATTTGAAAGGCACCACAAAAGTTGTTCTACCTGCTTTCTGGGCTGAGATGGGGAAACGCTGAATTTTGGAGTCGGCCGGTGACAAAATGTTCCAAACACACCCCATGCACAACTCCACCGGGGAAGGTGCCAGACAGGAGTTCTCTTAATAGTTTTTACACTACCTTGGTAGGCAGCTGAAAGGCACCACAAAAGTTGTTCTACCTGCTTTCTGGGCTGAGATGGGGAACAGCTGAATTTTGGAGTCGGCCGGTGACAAAATGTTCCAAACACACCCCATGCACAACTCCACTAGCGAAGGTGCCAGGGACGAGCTCTTTTGGTAGTTTTTACATTGCTCCGGTAGGCATCAAAAGGACACCACAAAAGTTGTTCTTCCTGCTTTCTGGGCTGAGATGGGGAATCGCTGAATTTTGGACTCGGCCGGTGACAAAATGTTCCAAACACACCCCCTGCACAACTCCACCGGGGAAGGTGCCAGACAGGAGTTCTCCTGGTAGTTTTTACATTGCTCCGGTAGGCATCTGAAAGACACCACAAAAGTTGTTCTACCTGCTTTCTGGGCTGAGATGGGGAACCGCTGAATTTTGGACTCGGCCGGTGACAAAATGTTCCAAAGACACCCCATGCACAACTCCACCGGGGAAGGTGCCAGACAGGAGTTCTCTTAGTAGTTTTTACACTACCTTGGTAGGCATCTAAAAGACACCACAAAAGTTGTTCTACCTGCTTTCTGGGCTGAGATGGGGAAACGCTGAATTTTGGACTCGGCTGGTGACAAAATGTTCCAAACACACCCCCTGCACAACTCCACCGGGGAAGGTGCCAGACAGGAGTTCTCCTGGTAGTTTTTACATTGCTCCGGTAGGCATCTGAAAGACACCACAAAAGTTGTTCTACCTGCTTTCTGGGCTGAGATGGGGAACCGCTGAATTTTGGACTCGGCTGGTGACAAAATGTTCCAAACACACCCCCTGCACAACTCCACCGGGGAAGGTGCCAGACAGGAGTTCTCCTGGTAGATTTTACACTACCTTGGTAGGGAGCTGAAAGGCAGCACAAAAGTTGTTCTACCTGCTTTCTGGGCTGAGATGGGGAATCGCTGAATTTTGGACTCGGCCGGTGACAAAATGTTCCAAACACACCCCCTGCACAACTCCACCGGGGAAGGTGCCAGACAGGAGTTCTCCTGGTAGTTTTTACACTACCTTGGTAGGCAGCTGAAAGGCACCACAAAAGTTGTTCTACCTGCTTTCTGGGCTGAGATGGGGAATCGCTGAATTTTGGACTCGGCCGGTGACAAAATGTTCCAAAGACACCCCATGCACAACTCCACCGGGGAAGGTGCCAGACAGGAGTTCTCCTGGTAGTTTTTACATTGCTCCGGTAGGCATCTGAAAGACACCACAAAAGTTGTTCTACCTGCTTTCTGGGCTGAGATGGGGAACCGCTGAATTTTGGACTCGGCCGGTGACAAAATGTTCCAAACACACCCCATGCACAACTCCACTAGCGAAGGTGCCAGACAGGAGTTCTCCTGGTAGTTTTTACACTACCTTGGTAGGCACCTGAAAGGCACCACAAAAGTTGTTCTACCTTGCTTTCTGGGCTGAGATGGGGAATCGCTGAATTTTGGACTCGGCCGGTGACAAAATGTTCCAAACACACCCCCTGCACAACTCCACCGGGGAAGGTGCCAGACAGGAGTTCTCCTGGTAGTTTTTACACTACCTTGGTAGGCACCTGAAAGGCACCACAAAAGTTGTTCTACCTGCTTTCTGGGCTGAGATGGGGAATCGCTGAATTTTGGACTCGGCCGGTGACAAAATGTTCCAAACACACCCCCTGCACAACTCCACCGGGGAAGGTGCCAGACAAGCGTTCTCTTAGTAGTTTTTACACTACCTTGGTAGGCATCTAGAAGACACCACAAAAGTTGTTCTACCTGCTTTCTGGGCTGAGATGGGGAACAGCTGAATTTTGGACTCGGCTGGTGACAAAATGTTCCAAAGACACCCCCTGCACAACTATACCGGGGAAGGTGCCAGACAGGAGTTCTCCTGGTAGTTTTTACATTGCTCCGGTAGGCATCTAAAAGACACCACAAAAGATGTTCTACCTGCTTTCTGGGCTGAGATGGGGAACCGCTGAATTTTGGACTCGGCCGGTGACAAAATGTTCCAAACACACCCCCTGCACAACTCCACCGGGGAAGGTGCCAGACAGGAGTTCTCTTGGTAGATTTTACACTACCTTGGTAGGGAGCTGAAAGGCAGCATAAAAGTTGTTCTACCTGCTTTCTGGGCTGAGATGGGGAATCGCTGAATTTTGGACTCGGCCGGTGAAAAAATGTTCCAAACACACCCCATGCACAACTCCACCGGGGAAGGTGCCAGACAGGAGTTTTCCTGGTAGTTTTTACACTACCTTGGTAGGCACCTGAAAGGCACCGCAAAAGTTGTTCTACCTGCTTTCTGGGCTGAGATGGGGAATCGCTGAATTTTGGACTCGGCTGGTGACAAAATGTTCCAAACACACCCCCTGCACAACTCCACCGGGGAAGGTGCCAGACAGGAGTTCTCCTGGTAGATTTTACACTACCTTGGTAGGGAGCTGAAAGGCTGCACAAAAGTTGTTCTACCTGCTTTCTGGGCTGAGATGGGGAATCGCTGAATTTTGGACTCGGCCGGTGACAAAATGTTCCAAACACACCCCCTGCACAACTCCACCGGGGAAGGTGCCAGACAGGAGTTCTCCTGGTAGTTTTTACACTACCTTGGTAGGCACCTGAAAGGCACCACAAAAGTTGTTCTACCTGCTTTCTGGGCTGAGATGGGGAATCGCTGAATTTTGGACTCGGCCGGTGACAAAATGTTCCAAACACACCCCCTGCACAACTCCACCGGGGAAGGTGCCAGACAAGCGTTCTCTTAGTAGTTTTTACACTACCTTGGTAGGCATCTAGAAGACACCACAAAAGTTGTTCTACCTGCTTTCTGGGCTGAGATGGGGAACAGCTGAATTTTGGACTCGGCTGGTGACAAAATGTTCCAAAGACACCCCCTGCACAACTATACCGGGGAAGGTGCCAGACAGGAGTTCTCCTGGTAGTTTTTACATTGCTCCGGTAGGCATCTAAAAGACACCACAAAAGATGTTCTACCTGCTTTCTGGGCTGAGATGGGGAACCGCTGAATTTTGGACTCGGCCGGTGACAAAATGTTCCAAACACACCCCCTGCACAACTCCACCGGGGAAGGTGCCAGACAGGAGTTCTCTTGGTAGATTTTACACTACCTTGGTAGGGAGCTGAAAGGCAGCATAAAAGTTGTTCTACCTGCTTTCTGGGCTGAGATGGGGAATCGCTGAATTTTGGACTCGGCCGGTGAAAAAATGTTCCAAACACACCCCATGCACAACTCCACCGGGGAAGGTGCCAGACAGGAGTTTTCCTGGTAGTTTTTACACTACCTTGGTAGGCACCTGAAAGGCACCGCAAAAGTTGTTCTACCTGCTTTCTGGGCTGAGATGGGGAATCGCTGAATTTTGGACTCGGCCGGTGACAAAATGTTCCAAACACACCCCCTGCACAACTCCACCGGGGAAGGTGCCAGACAGGAGTTCTCCTGGTAGTTTTTACATTGCTCCGGTAGGCATCTGAAAGACACCACAAAAGTTGTTCTACCTGCTTTCTGGGCTGAGATGGGGAACCGCTGAATTTTGGACTCGGCCGGTGACAAAATGTTCCAAAGACACCCCATGCACAACTCCACCGGGGAAGGTGCCAGACAAGAGTTCTCTTGATAGTTTTTACACTACCTTGGTAGGCAGCTGAAAGGCACCACAAAAGTTGTTCTACCTGCTTTCTGGGCTGAGATGGGGAACCGCTGAATTTTGGAGTCGGCTGGTGACAAAATGTTCCAAACACACCCCATGCACAACTCCACCGGGGAAGGTGCCAGACAGGAGTTCTCTTAATAGTTTTTACACTACCTTGGTAGGCATTTGAAAGGCACCACAAAAGTTGTTCTTCCTGCTTTCTGGGCTGAGATGGGGAATCGCTGAATTTTGGACTCGGCCGGTGACAAAATGTTCCAAACACACCCCATGCACAACTCCACCGGGGAAGGTGCCAGACAGGAGTTCTCCTGGTAGTTTTTACATTGCTCCGGTAGGCATCTGAAAGACACCACAAAAGTTGTTCTACCTGCTTTCTGGGCTGAGATGGGGAACCGCTGAATTTTGGACTCGGCCGGTGACAAAATGTTCCAAACACACCCCATGCACAACTCCACCGGGGAAGGTGCCAGACAGGAGTTCTCTTAGTAGTTTTTACACTACCTTGGTAGGCAGCTGAAAGGCACCACAAAAGTTGTTCTACCTGCTTTCTGGGCTGAGATGGGGAACCGCTGAATTTTGGAGTCGGCCGGTGACAAAATGTTCCAAACACACCCCATGCACAACTCCCCGGGGAAGGTGCCAGGCAGGAGTTCTCTTGGTAGTTTTTACACTACCTTGGTAGGCATTTGAAAGGCACCACAAAAGTTGTTCTACCTGCTTTCTGGGCTGAGATGGGGAAACGCTGAATTTTGGACTCGGCCGGTGACAAAATGTTCCAAACACACCCCATGCACAACTCCACCGGGGAAGGTGCCAGACAGGAGTTCTCTTAATAGTTTTTACACTACCTTGGTAGGCAGCTGAAAGGCACCACAAAAGTTGTTCTACCTGCTTTCTGGGCTGAGATGGGGAACAGCTGAATTTTGGAGTCGGCCGGTGACAAAATGTTCCAAACACACCCCATGCACAACTCCACTAGCGAAGGTGCCAGGGACGAGCTCTTTTGGTAGTTTTTACATTGCTCCGGTAGGCATCAAAAGGACACCACAAAAGTTGTTCTTCCTGCTTTCTGGGCTGAGATGGGGAATCGCTGAATTTTGGACTCGGCCGGTGACAAAATGTTCCAAACACACCCCATGCACAACTCCACCGGGGAAGGTGCCAGACAGGAGTTCTCCTGGTAGTTTTTACATTGCTCCGGTAGGCATCTGAAAGACACCACAAAAGTTGTTCTACCTGCTTTCTGGGCTGAGATGGGGAACCGCTGAATTTTGGAGTCGGCTGGTGACAAAATGTTCCAAACACACCCCATGCACAACTCCACCGGGGAAGGTGCCAGACAGGAGTTCTCCTGGTAGTTTTTACATTGCTCTGGTAGGCATCTGAAAGACACCACAAAAGTTGTTCTACCTGCTTTCTGGGCTGAGATGGGGAACCGCTGAATTTTGGAGTCGGCCGGAGACAAAATGTTCCAAACACACCCCCTGCACAACTCCACCGGGGAAGGTTCCAGACAGGAGTTCTCTTAGTAGTTTTTACACTACCTTGGTAGGCAGCTGAAAGGCACCACAAAAGTTGTTCTACCTGCTTTCTGGGCTGAGATGGGGAACCGCTGAATTTTGGACTCGGCCGGTGACAAAATGTTCCAAACAAACCCCATGCACAACTCCACCGGGGAAGGTGCCAGACAGGAGTTCCCTGGTAGTTTTTACACTACCTTGGTAGGCAGCTGAAAGGCACCACAAAAGTTGTTCTACCTGCTTTCTGGGCTGAGATGGGGAACCGCTGAATTTTGGACTCTGCTGGTGACAAAATGTTCCAAACACACCCCCTGCACAACTCCACCGGGGAAGGTGCCAGGGACGAGCTCTGTTGGTAGTTTTTACATTGCTCCGGTAGGCATCAAAAGGACACCACAAAAGTTGTTCTACCTGCTTTCTGGGCTGAGATGGGGAATCGCTGAATTTTGGACTCGGCCGGTGACAAAATGTTCCAAAGACACCCCATGCACAACTCCACCGAGGAATGTGCCAGACAAGCGTTCTCTTGATAGTTTTTACACTACCTTGGTAGGCATCTGAAAGACACCACAAAAGTTGTTCTACCTGCTTTCTGGGCTGAGATGGGGAAACGCTGAATTTTGGAGTCGGCTGGTGACAAAATGTTCCAAACACACCCCCTGCACAACTCCACCGGGGAAGGTGCCAGACAGGAGTTCTCCTGGTAGTTTTTACATTGCTCCGGTAGGCATCTGAAAGACACCACAAAAGTTGTTCTACCTGCTTTCTGGGCTGAGATGGGGAACCGCTGAATTTTGGAGTCGGCCGGTGACAAAATGTTCCAAACACACCCCATGCACAACTCCACCGGGGAAGGTGCCAGGGACGAGCTCTGTTGGTAGTTTTTACATTGCTCCGGTAGGCATCAAAAGGATACCACAAAAGTTGTTCTACCTGCTTTCTGGGCTGAGATGGGGAATCGCTGAATTTTGCACTCGGCCGGTGACAAAATGTTCCAAAGACACCCCATGCACAACTCCACCGGGGAAGGTGCCAGGCAGGAGTTCTCTTGGTAGTTTTTACACTACCTTGGTAGGCATTTGAAAGGCACCACAAAAGTTGTTCTACCTGCTTTCTGGGCTGAGATGGGGAACCGCTGAATTTTGGAGTCGGCTGGTGACAAAATGTTCCAAACACACCCCATGCACAACTCCACCGGGGAAGGTGCCAGGCAGGAGTTCTCCTGTAGTTTTTACATTGCTCCGGTAGGCATCTGAAAGACACCACAAAAGTTGTTCTACCTGCTTTCTGGGCTGAGATGGGGAACCGCTGAATTTTGGACTCGGCCAGTGACAAAATGTTCCAAAGACACCCCATGCACAACTCCACCGGGGAAGGTGCCAGACAGGAGTTCTCTTAATAGTTTTTACACTACCTTGGTAGGCACCTGAAAGGCACCACAAAAGTTGTTCTACCTGCTTTCTGGGCTGAGATGGGGAACCGCTGAATTTTGGAGTCGCCCGGTGACAAAATGTTCCAAAGACACCCCATGCACAACTCCACCGGGGAAGGTGCCAGGCAGGAGTTCTCTTGGTAGTTTTTACACTACCTTGGTAGGCAGCTGAAAGACACCACAAAAGTTGTTCTACCTGCTTTCTGGGCTGAGATGGGGAAACGCTGAATTTTTGGACTCGGCTGGTGACAAAATGTTCCGAACACACCCCATGCACAACTCCACCGGGGAAGGTGCCAGACAGGAGTTCTCCTGGTAGTTTTTACATTGCTCCGGTAGGCAGCTGAAAGACACCACAAAAGTTGTTCTACCTGCTTTCTGGGCTGAGATGGGGAACCGCTGAATTTTGGACTCGGCCGGTGACAAAATGTTCCAAAGACACCCCATGCACAACTCCACCGGGGAAGGTGCCAGACAAGCGTTCTCTTGATAGTTTTTACACTACCTTGGTAGGCATCTGAAAGACACCACAAAAGTTGTTCTACCTGCTTTCTGGGCTGAGATGGGGAAACGCTGAATTTTGGAGTCGGCTGGTGACAAAATGTTCCAAACACACCCCCTGCACAACTCCACCGGGGAAGGTGCCAGACAGGAGTTCTCCTGGTAGTTTTTACATTGCTCCGGTAGGCATCTGAAAGACACTACAAAAGTTGTTCTACCTGCTTTCTGGGCTGAGATGGGGAACAGCTGAATTTTGGAGTCGGCCGGTGACAAAATGTTCCAAACACACCCCCTGCACAACTCCACCGGGGAAGGTGCCAGACAGGAGTTCTCCTGGTAGTTTTTACATTGCTCCGGTAGGCATCTGAAAGACACCACAAAAGTTGTTCTACCTGCTTTCTGGGCTGAGATGGGGAACCGCTGAATTTTGGAGTCGGCTGGTGACAAAATGTTCCAAAGACACCCCCTGCACAACTCCACCGGGGAAGGTGCCAGACAAGAGTTCTCTTGAGAGTTTTTACACTACCTTGGTAGGCATCTGAAAGACACCACAAAAGTTGTTCTACCTGCTTTCTGGGCTGAGATGGGGAACCGCTGAATTTTGGACTCGGCCGGTGACAAAATGTTCCAAACACACCCCCTGCACAACTCCACCGGGGAAGGTGCCAGACAGGAGTTCTCTTAGTAGTTTTTACACTACCTTGGTAGGCATCTGAAAGACACCACAAAAGTTGTTCTACCTGCTTTCTGGGCTGAGATGGGGAACCGCTGAATTTTGGACTCGGCTGGTGACAAAATGTTCCAAACACACCCCCTGCACAACTCCACCGGGGAAGGTGCCAGACGGGAGTTCTCCTGGTAGTTTTTACATTGCTCCGGTAGGCAGCTGAAAGACACCACAAAAGTTGTTCTACCTGCTTTCTGAGCTGAGATGGGGAACCGCTGAATTTTGGACTCGGCCGGTGAAAAAATGTTCCAAAGACACCCCATGCACAACTCCACCGGGGAAGGTGCCAGACAGGAGTTCTCTTAATAGTTTTTACACTACCTTGGTAGGCATCTAAAAGACACCACAAAAGTTGTTCTACCTGCTTTCTGGGCTGAGATGGGGAACCGCTGAATTTTGGACTCGGCTGGTGACAAAATGTTCCAAACACACCCCATGCACAACTCCACCGGGGAAGGTGCCAGACGGGAGTTCTCCTTGTAGTTTTTACATTGCTCCGGTAGGCATCTGAAAGACACCACAAAAGTTGTTCTATCTGCTTTCTGGGCTGAGATGGGGAATCGCTGAATTTTGGAGTCGGCCGGTGACAAAATGTTCCAAACACACCCCATGCACAACTCCACCGGGGAAGGTGCCAGACAGGAGTTCTCTTAGTAGTTTTTACACTACCTTGGTAGGCATCTAAAAGACACCACAAAAGTTGTTCTACCTGCTTTCTGGGCTGAGATGGGGAACCGCTGAATTTTGGACTCGGCTGGTGACAAAATGTTCCAAACACACCCCCTGCACAACTCCACCGGGGAAGGTGCCAGACAGGAGTTCTCCTGGTAGATTTTACACTACCTTGGTAGGGAGCTGAAAGGCAGCACAAAAGTTGTTCTACCTGCTTTCTGGGCTGAGATGGGGAATCGCTGAATTTTGGACTCGGCCGGTGACAAAATGTTCCAAACACACCCCCTGCACAACTCCACCGGGGAAGGTGCCAGACAGGAGTTCTCCCTGGTAGTTTTTACACTACCTTGGTAGGCACCTGAAAGGCACCACAAAAGTTGTTCTACCTGCTTTCTGGGCTGAGATGGGGAATCGCTGAATTTTGGACTCGGCCGGTGACAAAATGTTCCAAAGACACCCCATGCACAACTCCACCGGGGAAGGTGCCAGACAGGAGTTCTCCTGGTAGTTTTTACATTGCTCCGGTAGGCATCTGAAAGACACCACAAAAGTTGTTCTACCTGCTTTCTGGGCTGAGATGGGGAACCGCTGAATTTTGGACTCGGCCGGTGACAAAATGTTCCAAACACACCCCATGCACAACTCCACTAGCGAAGGTGCCAGACAGGAGTTCTCCTGGTAGTTTTTACACTACCTTGGTAGGCACCTGAAAGGCACCACAAAAGTTGTTCTACCTGCTTTCTGGGCTGAGATGGGGAATCGCTGAATTTTGGAGTCGCCCGGTGACAAAATGTTCCAAACACACCCCCTGCACAACTCCACCGGGGAAGGTGCCAGACAGGAGTTCCCTGGTAGTTTTTACACTACCTTGGTAGGTATTTGAAAGGCACCACAAAAGTTGTTCTACCTGCTTTCTGGGCTGAGATGGGGAACCGCTGAATTTTGGAGTCGGCTGGTGACAAAATGTTCCAAACACACCCCCTGCACAACTCCACCGGGGAAGGTGCCAGACAGGAGTTCTCCTGGTAGTTTTTACATTGCTCCGGTAGGCATCTGAAAGACACCACAAAAGTTGTTCTACCTGCTTTCTGGGCTGAGATGGGGAATCGCTGAATTTTGGACTCGGCCGGTGACAAAATGTTCCAAACACACCCCCTGCAAAACTCCACCGGGGAAGGTGCCAGACAAGCGTTCTCTTGATAGTTTTTACACTACCTTGGTAGGCATCTAAAAGACACCACAAAAGTTGTTCTACCTGCTTTCTGGGCTGAGATGGGGAACAGCTGAATTTTGGAGTCGGCCGGTGACAAAATGTTCCAAAGACACCCCCTGCACAACTATACCGGGGAAGGTGCCAGACAGGAGTTCTCCTGGTAGTTTTTACATTGCTCCGGTAGGCATCTAAAAGACACCACAAAAGATGTTCTACCTGCTTTCTGGGCTGAGATGGGGAACCGCTGAATTTTGGACTCGGCCGGTGACAAAATGTTCCAAACACACCCCCTGCACAACTCCACCGGGGAAGGTGCCAGACAGGAGTTCTCCTGGTAGTTTTTACACTACCTTGGTAGGCACCTGAAAGGCACCACAAAAGTTGTTCTACCTGCTTTCTGGGCTGAGATGGGGAATCGCTGAATTTTGGACTCGGCCGGTGACAAAATGTTCCAAACACACCCCCTGCACAACTCCACCGGGGAAGGTGCCAGACAGGAGTTCTCTTAGTAGTTTTTACACTACCTTGGTAGGCAGCTGAAAGGCACCACAAAAGTTGTTCTACCTGCTTTCTGGGCTGAGATGGGGAACTGCTGAATTTTGGACTCGGCCGGTGACAAAATGTTCCAAACACACCCCATGCACAACTCCACTAGCGAAGGTGCCAGACAGGAGTTCTCCTGGTAGTTTTTACACTACCTTGGTAGGCACCTGAAAGGCACCACAAAAGTTGTTCTACCTGCTTTCTGGGCTGAGATGGGGAACCGCTGAATTTTGGACTCGGCCGGTGACAAAATGTTCCAAACGCACCCCATGCACAACTCCACCGGGGAAGGTGCCAGGCAGGAGTTCTCTTGGTAGTTTTTACACTACCTTGGTAGGCACCTGAAAGGCACCACAAAAGTTGTTCTACCTGCTTTCTGGGCTGAGATGGGGAATCGCTGAATTTTGGACTCGGCCGGTGACAAAATGTTCCAAACACACCCCCTGCACAACTCCACCGGGGAAGGTGCCAGACAGGAGTTCTCTTAGTAGTTTTTACACTACCTTGGTAGGCAGCTGAAAGGCACCACAAAAGTTGTTCTACCTGCTTTCTGGGCTGAGATGGGGAACTGCTGAATTTTGGACTCGGCCGGTGACAAAATGTTCCAAACACACCCCATGCACAACTCCACTAGCGAAGGTGCCAGACAGGAGTTCTCCTGGTAGTTTTTACACTACCTTGGTAGGCACCTGAAAGGCACCACAAAAGTTGTTCTACCTGCTTTCTGGGCTGAGATGGGGAAACGCTGAATTTTGGACTCGGCCGGTGACAAAATGTTCCAAACACACCCCATGCACAACTCCACCGGGGAAGGTGCCAGGCAGGAGTTCTCTTGGTAGTTTTTACACTACCTTGGTAGGCATCTAAAAGACACCACAAAAGTTGTTCTACCTGCTTTCTGGGCTGAGATGGGGAATCGCTGAATTTTTGGACTCGGCTGGTGACAAAATATTCCGAACACACCCCATGCACAACTCCACCGGGGAAGGTGCCAGACAGGAGTTCTCCTGTAGTTTTTACATTGCTCCGGTAGGCAGCTGAAAGACACCACAAAAGTTGTTCTACCTGCTTTCTGGGCTGAGATGGGGAAACGCTGAATTTTGGACTCGGCCGGTGACAAAATGTTCCAAACACACCCCATGCACAACTCCACCGGGGAAGGTGCCAGACAGGAGTTCTCTTAATAGTTTTTACACTACCTTGGTAGGCAGCTAAAAGGCACCACAAAAGTTGTTCTACCTGCTTTCTGGGCTGAGATGGGGAACCGCTGAATTTTGGAGTCGGCCGGTGACAAAATGTTCCAAACACACCCCATGCACAACTCCACTAGCGAAGGTGCCAGGGACGAGCTCTGTTGGTAGTTTTTACATTGCTCCGGTAGGCATCTGAAAGACACCACAAAAGTTGTTCTACCTGCTTTCTGGGCTGAGATGGGGAACCGCTGAATTTTGGACTCGGCCAGAGACAAAATGTTCCAAACACACCCCCTGCACAACTCCACCGGGGAAGGTGCCAGACAGGAGTTCTCCTGGTAGTTTTTACATTGCTCCGGTAGGCATCTGAAAGACACCACAAAAGTTGTTCTACCTGCTTTCTGGGCTGAGATGGGGAATCGCTGAATTTTGGACTCGGCCGGTGACAAAATGTTCCAAACACACCCCCTGCAAAACTCCACCGGGGAAGGTGCCAGACAAGCGTTCTCTTGATAGTTTTTACACTACCTTGGTAGGCATCTAAAAGACACCACAAAAGTTGTTTTACCTGCTTTCTGGGCTGAGATGGGGAACAGCTGAATTTTGGAGTCGGCCGGTGACAAAATGTTCCAAAGACACCCCCTGCACAACTATACCGGGGAAGGTGCCAGGCAGGAGTTCTCCTGGTAGTTTTTACATTGCTCCGGTAGGCATCTAAAAGACACCACAAAAGATGTTCTACCTGCTTTCTGGGCTGAGATGGGGAACCGCTGAATTTTGGAGTCGGCCGGTGACAAAATGTTCCAAACACACCCCCTGCACAACTCCACCGGGGAAGGTGCCAGACAGGAGTTCTCCTGGTAGTTTTTACACTACCTTGGTAGGCACCTGAAAGGCACCACAAAAGTTGTTCTACCTGCTTTCTGGGCTGAGATGGGGAATCGCTGAATTTTGGACTCGGCCGGTGACAAAATGTTCCAAACACACCCCCTGCACAACTCCACCGGGGAAGGTGCCAGACAGGAGTTCTCTTAGTAGTTTTTACACTACCTTGGTAGGCAGCTGAAAGGCACCACAAAAGTTGTTCTACCTGCTTTCTGGGCTGAGATGGGGAACCGCTGAATTTTGGAGTCGGCCGGTGACAAAATGTTCCAAACACACCCCCTGCACAACTCCACCGGGGAAGGTGCCAGACAGGAGTTCTCTTGGTAGTTTTTACACTACCTTGGTAGGCACCTGAAAGGCACCACAAAAGTTGTTCTACCTGCTTTCTGGGCTGAGATGGGGAACCGCTGAATTTTGGACTCGGCCGGTGACAAAATGTTCCAAACACACCCCATGCACAACTCCACCGGGGAAGGTGCCAGGCAGGAGTTCTCTTGGTAGTTTTTACACTACCTTGGTAGGCATTTGAAAGGCACCACAAAAGTTGTTCTACCTGCTTTCTGGGCTGAGATGGGGAACCGCTGAATTTTTGGACTCGGCTGGTGACAAAATATTCCGAACACACCCCATGCACAACTCCACCGGGGAAGGTGCCAGACAGGAGTTCTCCTGTAGTTTTTACATTGCTCCGGTAGGCAGCTGAAAGACACCACAAAAGTTGTTCTACCTGCTTTCTGGGCTGAGATGGGGAAACGCTGAATTTTGGACTCGGCCGGTGACAAAATGTTCCAAACACACCCCATGCACAACTCCACCGGGGAAGGTGCCAGACAGGAGTTCTCTTAATAGTTTTTACACTACCTTGGTAGGCAGCTAAAAGGCACCACAAAAGTTGTTCTACCTGCTTTCTGGGCTGAGATGGGGAACCGCTGAATTTTGGAGTCGGCCGGTGACAAAATGTTCCAAACACACCCCATGCACAACTCCACTAGCGAAGGTGCCAGGGACGAGCTCTGTTGGTAGTTTTTACATTGCTCTGGTAGGCATCAAAAGGACACCACAAAAGTTGTTCTACCTGCTTTCTGGGCTGAGATGGGGAATCGCTGAATTTTGGAGTCGGCCGGTGACAAAATGTTCCAAAGACACCCCATGCACAACTCCACCGGGGAAGGTGCCAGGCAGGAGTTCTCTTGGTAGTTTTTACACTACCTTGGTAGGCATTTGAAAGGCACCACAAAAGTTGTTCTACCTGCTTTCTGGGCTGAGATGGGGAACCGCTGAATTTTGGACTCGGCCAGAGACAAAATGTTCCAAACACACCCCCTGCACAACTCCACCGGGGAAGGTGCCAGACAGGAGTTCTCCTGGTAGTTTTTACATTGCTCCGGTAGGCATCTGAAAGACACCACAAAAGTTGTTCTACCTGCTTTCTGGGCTGAGATGGGGAATCGCTGAATTTTGGACTCGGCCAGTGACAAAATGTTCCAAAGACACCCCATGCACAACTCCACCGGGGAAGGTGCCAGACAGGAGTTCTCTTGGTAGTTTTTACACTACCTTGGTAGGCAGCTGAAAGGCACCACAAAAGTTGTTCTACCTGCTTTCTGGGCTGAGATGGGGAACCGCTGAATTTTTGGACTCGGCTGGTGACAAAATGTTCCGAACACACCCCATGCACAACTCCACCGGGGAAGGTGCCAGACAGGAGTTCTCCTGGTAGTTTTTACATTGCTCCGGTAGGCATCTGAAAGACACCACAAAAGTTGTTCTACCTGCTTTCTGGGCTGAGATGGGGAAACGCTGAATTTTGGACTCGGCCGGTGACAAAATGTTCCAAACACACCCCATGCACAACTCCACCGGGGAAGGTGCCAGACAGGAGTTCTCTTGGTAGTTTTTACACTACCTTGGTAGGCATCTAAAAGACACCACAAAAGTTGTTCTACCTGCTTTCTGGGCTGAGATGGGGAAACGCTGAATTTTGGAGTCGGCTGGTGACAAAATGTTTCAAAAACACCCCCTGCACAACTCCACCGGGGAAGGTGCCAGACAGGAGTTCTCTTGGTAGTTTTTACATTGCTCCGGTAGGCATCTGAAAGACACCACAAAAGTTGTTCTATCTGCTTTCTGGGCTGAGATGGGGAATCGCTGAATTTTGGACTCGGCCGGTGACAAAATGTTCCAAACACACCCCATGCACAACTCCACCGGGGAATGTGCCAGACAAGCGTTCTCTTGATAGTTTTTACACTACCTTGGTAGGCAGCTGAAAGGCACCACAAAAGTTGTTCTACCTGCTTTCTGGGCTGAGATGGGGAAACGCTGAATTTTGGACTCGGCTGGTGACAAAATGTTCCAAACACACCCCCTGCACAACTCCACCGGGGAAGGTGCCAGACAGGAGTTCTCCTGGTAGTTTTTACATTGCTCCGGTAGGCATCTGAAAGACACCACAAAAGTTGTTCTACCTGCTTTCTGGGCTGAGATGGGGAACCGCTGAATTTTGGAGTCGGCTGGTGACAAAATGTTCCAAAGACACCCCCTGCACAACTCCACCGGGGAAGGTGCCAGACAAGAGTTCTCTTGAGAGTTTTTACACTACCTTGGTAGGCATCTGAAAGACACCACAAAAGTTGTTCTACCTGCTTTCTGGGCTGAGATGGGGAACCGCTGAATTTTGGACTCGGCCGGTGACAAAATGTTCCAAACACACCCCATGCACAACTCCACCGGGGAAGGTGCCAGACAGGAGTTCTCTTAGTAGTTTTTACACTACCTTGGTAGGCATCTGAAAGACACCACAAAAGTTGTTCTACCTGCTTTCTGGGCTGAGATGGGGAACCGCTGAATTTTGGACTCGGCTGGTGACAAAATGTTCCAAACACACCCCCTGCACAACTCCACCGGGGAAGGTGCCAGACGGGAGTTCTCCTGGTAGTTTTTACATTGCTCCGGTAGGCATCTGAAAGACACCACAAAAGTTGTTCCTACCTGCTTTCTGGGCTGAGATGGGGAATCGCTGAATTTGGACTCGGCCGGTGACAAAATGTTCCAAAGACACCCCATGCACAACTCCACCGGGGGAAGGTGCCAGGCAGGAGTTCTCCTGGTAGTTTTTACATTGCCTCCGGTAGGCATCTGAAAGACACCACAAAAGTTGTTCTACCTGCTTTCTGGGCTGAGATGGGGAACCGCTGAATTTTGGACTCGGCTGGTGACAAAAATGTTCCAAAACACACCCCCTGCACAACTCCACCGGGGAAGGTGCCAGACAGGAGTTCTCCTGGTAGTTTTTTACATTGCTCCGGTAGGCATCTGAAAGACACCACAAAAGTTGTTCTACCTGCTTTCTGGGCTGAGATGGGGAACCGCTGAATTTTGGACTCGGCCAGTGACAAAATGTTCCAAAGACACCCCATGCACAACTCCACCGGGGAAGGTGCCAGACAGGAGTTCTCTTAGTAGTTTTTTACACTACCTTTGTAGGCAGCTGAAAGGCACCACAAAAGTTGTTCTACCTGCTTTCTGGGCTGAGATGGGGAACCGCTGAATTTTGGAGTCGCCCGGTGACAAAATGTTCCAAACACACCCCATGCACAACTCCACCGGGGAAGGTGCCAGGCAGGAGTTCTCTTGGTAGTTTTTACACTACCTTGGTAGGCAGCTGAAAGACACCACAAAAGTTGTTCTACCTGCTTTCTGGGCTGAGATGGGGAACCGCTGAATTTTTGGACTCGGCTGGTGACAAAATGTTCCCGAACACACCCCCATGCACAACTCCACCGGGGAAGGTGCCAGACAGGAGTTCTCCTGGTAGTTTTTACATTGCTCCGGTAGGCAATCTGAAAGACACCACTAAAGTTGTTCTATCTGCTTTCTGGGCTGAGATGGGGAATCGCTGAATTTTGGACTCGGCCGGTGACAAAATGTTCCAAAGACACCCCATGCACAACTCCACCGGGGAATGTGCCAGACAAGCGTTCTCTTGATAGTTTTTACACTACCTTGGTAGGCATCTGAAAGACACCACAAAAGTTGTTCTACCTGCTTTCTGGGCTGAGATGGGGGAATCGCTGAATTTTGGACTCGGCCGGTGACAAAATGTTCCAAAGACACCCCATGCACAACTCCACGGGGAAGGTGCCAGGCAGGAGTTCTCTTGGTAGTTTTTACACTACCTTGGTAGGCATTTGAAAGGCACCACAAAAGTTGTTTCTACCTGCTTTCTGGGCTGAGATGGGGAACCGCTGAATTTTGGAGTCGGCCCGGTGACAAAATGTTCCAAACACACCCCATGCACAACTCCACCGGGGAAGGTGCCAGACAGGAGTTCTCCTGGTAGTTTTTACATTGCTCCGGTAGGCAGCTGAAAGACACCACAAAAGTTGTTCTACCTGCTTTCTGGGCTGAGATGGGGAACCGCTGAATTTTGGACTCGGCCGGTGACAAAATGTTCCAAAGACACCCCATGCACAACTCCACCGGGGAAGGTGCCAGACAGGAGTTCTCTTAGTAGTTTTTACACCTACCTTGGTAGGCACCTGAAAGGCACCACAAAAGTTGTTCTACCTGCTTTCTGGGCTGAGATGGGGAACCGCTGAATTTTGGAGTCGCCCGGTGACAAAATGTTCCAAACACACCCCCATGCACAACTCCACCGGGGAAGGTGCCAGGCAGGAGTTCTCTTGGTAGTTTTTACACTACCTTGGTAGGCAGCTGAAAGACACCACAAAAGTTGTTCTACCTGCTTTCTGGGCTGAGATGGGGAACCGCTGAATTTTTGGACTCGGCTGGTGACAAAATGTTCCGAACACACCCCATGCACAACTCCACCGGGGAAGGTGCCAGACAGGAGTTCTCCTGGTAGTTTTTACATTGCTCCGGTAGGCAGCTGAAAGACACCACAAAAGTTGTTCTACCTGCTTTCTGGGCTGAGATGGGGAACCGCTGAATTTTGGAGTCGGCCGGTGACAAAATGTTCCAAACACACCCCCCTGCACAACTCCACCGGGGAAGGTGCCAGGCAGGAGTTCTCTTGGTAGTTTTTACACTACCTTGGTAGGCAGCTGAAAGACACCACAAAAGTTGTTCTACCTGCTTTCTGGGCTGAGATGGGGGGAACCGCTGAATTTTGGACTCGGCCGGTGACAAAATGTTCCAAACACACCCCCTGCACAACTCCACCGGGGAAGGTGCCAGACAGGAGTTCTCTTAGTAGTTTTTACACTACCTTGGGTAGGCATCTGAAAGACACCACAAAAGTTGTTCTACCTGCTTTCTGGGCTGAGATGGGGGAACAGCCTGAATTTTGGAGTCGGCCGGTGACAAAATGTTCCAAAGACACCCCCCTGCACAACTATACCGGGGAAGGTGCCAGACAGGAGTTCTCCTGGTAGTTTTTACATTGCTCCGGTAGGCATCTAAAAGACACCACAAAAGATGTTCTACCTGCTTTCTGGGCTGAGATGGGGAACCGCTGAATTTTGGAGTCGGCCGGTGACAAAATGTTCCAAACACACCCCCTGCACAACTCCCACCGGGGAAGGGTGCCAGACAGGAGTTCTCCTGGTAGTTTTTACACTACCTTGGTAGGCACCTGAAAGGCACCACAAAAGTTGTTCTACCTGCTTTCTGGGCTGAGATGGGGAACCGCTGAATTTTGGACTCGGCCGGTGACAAAATGTTCCAAACACACCCCCTGCACAACTCCACCGGGGAAGGTGCCAGACAGGAGTTCTCTTAGTAGTTTTTACACTACCTTGGTAGGCAGCTGAAAGGCACCACAAAAGTTGTTCTACCTGCTTTCTGGGCTGAGATGGGGAACCGCTGAATTTTGGAGTCGGCCCGGTGACAAAATGTTCCAAACACACCCCATGCACAACTCCACTAGCGAAGGTGCCAGACAGGAGTTCTCCTGGTAGTTTTTTACACTACCTTGGTAGGCATCTGAAAGGCACCACAAAAGTTGTTCTACCTGCTTTCTGGGCTGAGATGGGGAACCGCTGAATTTTGGACTCGGCCGGTGACAAAATGTTCCAAACACACCCCCTGCACAACTCCACCGGGGAAGGGTGCCAGGCAGGAGTTCTCTTGGTAGTTTTTACACTACCTTGGTAGGCATTTGAAAGGCACCACAAAAGTTGTTCTACCTGCTTTCTGGCTGAGATGGGGAACCGCTGAATTTTTGGACTCGGCTGGTGACAAAATATTCCGAACACACCCCATGCACAACTCCACCGGGGAAGGTGCCAGACAGGAGTTCTCCTGTAGTTTTTACATTGCTCCGGTAGGCATCTGAAAGACACCACAAAAGTTGTTCTACCTGCTTTCTGGGCTGAGATGGGGAAACGCTGAATTTTGGACTCGGCCGGGTGACAAAATGTTCCAAACACACCCCATGCACAACTCCACCGGGGAATGTGCCAGACAAGCGTTCTCTTGATAGTTTTTACACTACCTTGGTAGGCAGCTGAAAGGCACCACAAAAGTTGTTTCTACCTGCTTTCTGGCTGAGAATGGGGGAACCGCTGAATTTTGGACTCGGGCCGGTGACAAAATGTTCCAAACACACCCCCTGCACAACTCCACCGGGGAAGGTGCCAGACAGGAGTTCTCTTAGTAGTTTTTACACTACCTTGGTAGGCATCTGAAAGACACCAAAAAAGTTGTTTCTACCTGCTTTCTGGGCTGAGATGGGGAACCGCTGAATTTTGGAGTCGGGCGGTGACAAAATGTTCCAAACACACCCCCTGCACAACACCACCGGGGAAGGTGCCAGACGGGAGTTCTCCTGGTAGTTTTTACATTGCTCCGGTAGGCATCTGAAAGACACCACAAAAGTTGTTCTATCTGCTTTCTGGGCTGAGATGGGGAACAGCTGAATTTTGGAGTCGGCCGGTGACAAAATGTTCCAAAGACACCCCCTGCACAACTCCACCGGGGAAGGTGCCAGGCAGGAGTTCTCCTGGTAGTTTTTACATTGCTCCGGTAGGCATCTAAAAGACACCACAAAAGATGTTCTACCTGCTTTCTGGGCTGAGATGGGGAACCGCTGAATTTTGGAAGTCGGCCGGTGACAAAATGTTCCAAACACACCCCCTGCACAACTCCACCGGGGAAGGTGCCAGACAGGAGTTCTCCTGGTAGTTTTTACACTACCTTGGTAGGCAGCTGAAAGGCACCACAAAAGTTGTTCTACCTGCTTTCTGGGCTGAGATGGGGAATCGCTGAATTTTGGACTCGGCCGGTGACAAAATGTTCCAAAGACACCCCATGCACAACTCCACCGGGGAAGGTGCCAGACAGGAGTTCTCCTGGCAGTTTTTACATTGCTCCGGTAGGCATCTGAAAGACACCACAAAAGTTGTTCTACCTGCTTTCTGGGCTGAGATGGGGAACAGCTGAATTTTGGACTCGGCCGGTGACAAAATGTTCCAAACACACCCCCTGCACAACTCCACCGGGGAAGGTGCCAGACAGGAGTTCTCTTGGTAGTTTTTACACTACCTTGGTAGGCATCTAAAAGACACCACAAAAGTTGTTCTACCTGCTTTCTGGGCTGAGATGGGGAACCGCTGAATTTTGGAGTCGGCCGGTGACAAAATGTTCCAAACACACCCCATGCACAACTCCACTAGCGAAGGTGCCAGACAGGAGTTCTCCAGGTAGTTTTTACACTACCTTGGTAGGCATCTGAAAGGCACCACAAAAGTTGTTCTACCTGCTTTCTGGGCTGAGATGGGGAACCGCTGAATTTTGGACTCGGCCGGTGACAAAATGTTCCAAACACACCCCATGCACAACTCCACCGGGGAAGGTGCCAGGCAGGAGTTCTCTTAGTAGTTTTTACACTACCTTGGTAGGCATTTGAAAGGCACCACAAAAGTTGTTCTACCTGCTTTCTGGGCTGAGATGGGGAACCGCTGAATTTTTGGACTCGGCTGGTGACAAAATATTCCGAACACACCCCATGCACAACTCCACCGGGGAAGGTGCCAGACAGGAGTTCTCCTGTAGTTTTTACATTGCTCCGGTAGGCATCTGAAAGACACCACAAAAGTTGTTCTACCTGCTTTCTGGGCTGAGATGGGGAAACGCTGAATTTTGGACTCGGCCGGTGACAAAATGTTCCAAACACACCCCATGCACAACTCCACCGGGGAAGGTGCCAGACAGGAGTTCTCTTAGTAGTTTTTACACTACCTTGGTAGGCATCTGAAAGACACCACAAAAGTTGTTCTACCTGCTTTCTGGGCTGAGATGGGGAACCGCTGAATTTTGGACTCGGCCGGTGACAAAATGTTCCAAACACACCCCCTGCACAACTCCACCGGGGAAGGTGCCAGACAGGAGTTCTCCTGGTAGTTTTTACATTGCTCCGGTAGGCATCTGAAAGACACCACAAAAGTTGTTCTACCTGCTTTCGGGGCTGAGATGGGGAACCGCTGAATTTTGGACTCGGCTGGTGACAAAATGTTCCAAACACACCCCCTGCACAACTCCACCGGGGAAGGTGCCAGACAGGAGTTCTCTTGATAGTTTTTACACTACCTTGGTAGGCATCTAAAAGACACCACAAAAGTTGTTCTACCTGCTTTCTGGGCTGAGATGGGGAAACGCTGAATTTTGGACTCGGCCGGTGACAAAATGTTCCAAACACACCCCCTGCACAACTCCACCGGGGAAGGTGCCAGACGGGAGTTCTCCTGGTAGTTTTTTACATTGCTCCGGTAGGCATCTGAAAGACACCACAAAAGTTGTTCTACCTGCTTTCTGGGCTGAGATGGGGAACAGCTGAATTTTGGAGTCGGCTGGTGACAAAATGTTCCAAACACACCCCCTGCACAACTCCACCGGGGAAGGTGCCAGACAGGAGTTCTCCTGGTAGTTTTTACATTGCTCTGGTAGGCATCTGAAAGACACCACAAAAGTTGTTCTACCTGCTTTCTGGGCTGAGATGGGGAACTGCTGAATTTTGGAGTCGGCTGGTGACAAAATGTTCCAAAGACACCCCCCTGCACAACTCCACCGGGGAAGGTGCCAGACAAGAGTTCTCTTGAGAGTTTTTACAGTACCTTGGTAGGCATCTGAAAGACACCACAAAAGTTGTTTTACCTGCTTTCTGGGCTGAGATGGGGAACCGCTGAATTTTGGAGTCGGCCGGTGACAAAATGTTCCAAACACACCCCATGCACAACTCCACCGGGGAATGTGCCAGACAAGCGTTCTCTTGATAGTTTTTACACTACCTTGGTAGGCATTTGAAAGGCACCACAAAAGTTGTTCTACCTGCTTTCTGGGCTGAGATGGGGAACCGCTGAATTTTGGACTCGGCTGGTGACAAAATGTTCCAAACACACCCCCTGCACAACTCCACCGGGGAAGGTGCCAGACGGGAGTTCTCCTGGTAGTTTTTACATTGCTCCGGTAGGCATCTGAAAGACACCACAAAAGTTGTTCTATCTGCTTTCTGGGCTGAGATGGGGAATCGCTGAATTTTGGACTCGGCCGGTGACAAAATGTTCCAAACACACCCCATGCACAACTCCACCGGGGAAGGTGCCAGACAGGAGTTCTCTTAGTAGTTTTTACACTACCTTGGTAGGCATCTAAAAGACACCACAAAAGTTGTTCTACCTGCTTTCTGGGCTGAGATGGGGAACCGCTGAATTTTGGACTCGGCTGGTGACAAAATGTTCCAAACACACCCCCTGCACAACTCCACCGGGGAAGGTGCCAGACAGGAGTTCTCTTGATAGTTTTTACACTACCTTGGTAGGAATCTGAAAGACACCACAAAAGTTGTTCTACCTGCTTTCTGGGCTGAGATGGGGAAACGCTGAATTTTGGAGTCGGCTGGTGACAATATGTTCCAAACACACCCCCTGCACAACTCCACCGGGGGAAGGTGCCAGACGGGGGTTTTCCTGGTAGTTTTTACATTGCTCCGGTAGGCATCTGAAGACACCACAAAAGTTGTTCTATCTGCTTTCTGGGCTGAGATGGGGGAATCGCTGAATTTTGGACTCGGCCGGTGACAAAATGTTCCAAAGACACCCCATGCACAACTCCACCGGGGAAGGTGCCAGACAGGAGTTCTCTTAGTAGTTTTTACACTACCTTGGTAGGCATCTGAAAGACACCACAAAAGTTGTTCTACCTGCTTTCTGGGCTGAGATGGGGAAACGCTGAATTTTGGAGTCGGCCGGTGACAAAATGTTCCAAACACACCCCCTGCACAACTCCACCGGGGAAGGTGCCAGGCAGGAGTTCTCTTGGTAGTTTTTACACTACCTTGGTAGGCATTTGAAAGGCAC
Source organism: Falco biarmicus (assembly GCF_023638135.1). Classification (NCBI taxonomy): domain Eukaryota; kingdom Metazoa; phylum Chordata; class Aves; order Falconiformes; family Falconidae; genus Falco; species Falco biarmicus. The sequence continues at coordinate 109,567 of NW_026611768.1, forward strand.
CACAAAAGTTGTTCTACCTGCTTTCTGGGCTGAGATGGGGAACCGCTGAATTTTTGGACTCGGCTGGTGACAAAATGTTCCAAACACACCCCATGCACAACTCCACCGGCGAAGGTGCCAGACAGGAGTTCTCCTGGGTAGTTTTTACATTGCTCCGGTAGGCAGCTGAAAGACACCACAAAAGTTGTTCTACCTGCTTTCTGGGCTGAGATGGGGAAACGCTGAATTTTGGACTCGGGCCGGTGACAAAATGTTCCAAACACACCCCATGCACAACTCCACCGGGGAATGTGCCAGACAAGCGTTCTCTTGATAGTTTTTACACTACCTTGGTAGGCATCTGAAAGACACCACAAAAGTTGTTCTACCTGCTTTTCTGGGCTGAGATGGGGGAACCGCTGAATTTTGGACTCGGCCGGTGACAAAATGTTCCAAACACACCCCCTGCACAACTCCACCGGGGAAGGTGCCAGACAGGAGTTCTCTTAGTAGTTTTTACACTACCTTGGTAGGCATCTGAAAGACACCAAAAAAGTTGTTCTACCTGCTTTCTGGGCTGAGATGGGGAACCGCTGAATTTTGGACTCGGCTGGTGACAAAATGTTCCAAACACACCCCCTGCACAACACCACCGGGGAAGGTGCCAGACGGGAGTTCTCCTGGTAGTTTTTACATTGCTCCGGTAGGCATCTGAAAGACACCACAAAAGTTGTTCTATCTGCTTTCTGGGCTGAGATGGGGAACAGCTGAATTTTGGAGTCGGCTGGTGACAAAATGTTCCAAAGACACCCCATGCACAACTATACCGGGGAAGGTGCCAGACAGGAGTTCTCCTGGTAGTTTTTACATTGCTCCTGGTAGGCATCTAAAAGACACCACAAAAGATGTTCTACCTGCTTTCTGGGCTGAGATGGGGAACCGCTGAATTTTGGACTCGGCCGGTGACAAAATGTTCCAAACACACCCCCTGCACAACTCCACCGGGGGAAGGTGCCAGACAGGAGTTCTCCTGGTAGTTTTTACACTACCTTGGTAGGCACCTGAAAGGCACCACAAAAGTTGTTCTACCTGCTTTCTGGGCTGAGATGGGGAACCGCTGAATTTTGGAGTCGCGCCGGGTGACAAAATGTTCCAAAGACACCCCATGCACAACTCCACCGGGGGAAGGTGCCAGACAGGAGTTCTCTTGGTAGTTTTTACACTACCTTGGTAGGCATCTAAAAGACACCACAAAAGTTGTTCTACCTGCTTTCTGGGCTGAGATGGGGAACCGCTGAATTTTGGACTCGGCCGGTGACAAAATGTTCCAAACACACCCCATGCACAACTCCACCGGGGAAGGTGCCAGACAGGAGTTCTCTTGGTAGTTTTTACACTACCTTGGTAGGCATCTAAAAGACACCACAAAAGTTGTTCTACCTGCTTTCTGGGATGAGATGGGGAACCGCTGAATTTTGGAGTCGGCCGGTGACAAAATGTTCCAAACACACCCCATGCACAACTCCACTAGCGAAGGTGCCAGACAGGAGTTCTCCTGGTAGTTTTTACACTACCTTGGTAGGCATCTGAAGGCACCACAAAAGTTGTTCTACCTGCTTTCTGGGCTGAGATGGGGAACCGCTGAATTTTGGACTCGGCCGGTGACAAAATGTTCCAAACACACCCCATGCACAACTCCACCGGGGAAGGTGCCAGGCAGGAGTTCTCCTGTAGTTTTTACATTGCTCCGGTAGGCATCTGAAAGACACCACAAAAGTTGTTCTACCTGCTTTCTGGGCTGAGATGGGGAAACGCTGAATTTTGGACTCGGCCGGGTGACAAAATGTTCCAAACACACCCCATGCACAACTCCACCGGGGAAGGTGCCAGACAGGAGTTCTCTTGATAGTTTTTACACTACCTTGGTAGGCATTTGAAAGGCACCACAAAAGTTGTTCTACCTGCTTTCTGGGCTGAGATGGGGAACCGCTGAATTTTGGAGTCGGCCGGTGACAAAATGTTCCAAACACACCCCATGCACAACTCCACTAGCGAAGGTGCCAAGGACGAGCTCTGTTGGTAGTTTTTACATTGCTCCGGTAGGCATCAAAAGGACACCACAAAAGTTGTTCTACCTGCTTTCTGGGCTGAGATGGGGAATCGCTGAATTTTGGACTCGGCCGGTGACAAAAGTTTCCAAAGACACCCCATGCACAACTCCACCGGGGAAGGTGCCAGGCAGGAGTTCTCTTGGTAGTTTTTACACTACCTTGGTAGGCATTTGAAAGGCACCACAAAAGTTGTTCTACCTGCTTTCTGGGCTGAGATGGGGAAACGCTGAATTTTGGAGTCGGCTGGTGACAAAATGTTCCAAACACACCCCATGCACAACTCCACCGGGGAAGGTGCCAGACAGGAGTTCTCCTGGTAGTTTTTACATTGCTCCGGTAGGCATCTGAAAGACACCACAAAAGTTGTCCTACCTGCTTTCTGGGCTGAGATGGGGAACCGCTGAATTTTGGACTCGGCCAGTGACAAAATGTTCCAAAGACACCCCATGCACAACTCCACCGGGGAAGGTGCCAGACAGGAGTTCTCTTAGTAGTTTTTACACTACCTTGGTAGGCACCTGAAAGGCACCACAAAAGATGTTCTACCTGCTTTCTGGGCTGAGATGGGGAACCGCTGAATTTTGGAGTCGCCCGGTGACAAAATGTTCCAAAGACACCCCATGCACAACTCCACCGGGGAAGGTGCCAGACAGGAGTTCTCTTGGTAGTTTTTACACTACCTTGGTAGGCAGCTGAAAGGCACCACAAAAGTTGTTCTACCTGCTTTCTGGGCTGAGATGGGGAACCGCTGAATTTTTGGACTCGGCTGGTGACAAAATGTTCCAAGCACACCCCATGCACAACTCCACTAGCGAAGGTGCCAGGCAGGAGTTCTCCTGGTAGTTTTTACATTGCTCCAGTAGGCAGCTGAAAGACACCACAAAAGTTGTTCTATCTGCTTTCTGGGCTGAGATGGGGAATCGCTGAATTTTGGACTCGGCCGGTGACAAAATGTTCCAAAGACACCCCATGCACAACTCCACCGGGGAAGGTGCCAGACAGGAGTTCTCTTAGTAGTTTTTACACTACCTTGGTAGGCATCTAAAAGACACCACAAAAGTTGTTCTACCTGCTTTCTGGGCTGAGATGGGGAACCGCTGAATTTTGGACTCGGCCGGTGACAAAATGTTCCAAACACACCCCCTGCACAACTCCACCGGGGAAGGTGCCAGACAGGAGTTCTCCTGGTAGTTTTTACATTGCTCCGGTAGGCATCTGAAAGACACCACAAAAGTTGTTCTACCTGCTTTCGGGGCTGAGATGGGGAACCGCTGAATTTTGGAGTCGGCTGGTGACAAAATGTTCCAAACACACCCCCTGCACAACTCCACCGGGGAAGGTGCCAGGCAGGAGTTCTCCTGGTAGTTTTTACACTACCTTGGTAGGCATCTAAAAGACACCACAAAAGTTGTTCTACCTGCTTTCTGGGCTGAGATGGGGAAACGCTGAATTTTGGAGTCGGCTGGTGACAAAATGTTCCAAACACACCCCCTGCACAACTCCACCGGGGAAGGTGCCAGACGGGAGTTCTCCTGGTAGTTTTTACATTGCTCCGGTAGGCATCTGAAAGACACCACAAAAGTTGTTCTACCTGCTTTCTGGGCTGAGATGGGGAACAGCTGAATTTTGGAGTCGGCTGGTGACAAAATGTTCCAAACACACCCCCTGCACAACTCCACCGGGGAAGGTGCCAGACAGGAGTTCTCCTGGTAGTTTTTACATTGCTCTGGTAGGCATCTGAAAGACACCACAAAAGTTGTTCTACCTGCTTTCTGGGCTGAGATGGGGAACCGCTGAATTTTGGAGTCGGCTGGTGACAAAATGTTCCAAAGACACCCCCTGCACAACTCCACCGGGGAAGGTGCCAGACAAGAGTTCTCTTGAGAGTTTTTACACTACCTTGGTAGGCATCTGAAAGACACCACAAAAGTTGTTTTACCTGCTTTCTGGGCTGAGATGGGGAACCGCTGAATTTTGGACTCGGCCGGTGACAAAATGTTCCAAAGACACCCCATGCACAACTCCACCGGGGTATGTGCCAGACAAGCGTTCTCTTGATAGTTTTTACACTACCTTGGTAGGCATGTGAAAGACACCACAAAAGTTGTTCTACCTGCTTTCTGGGCTGAGATGGGGAATCGCTGAATTTTGGACTCGGCTGGTGACAAAATGTTCCAAACACACCCCCTGCACAACTCCACCGGGGAAGGTGCCAGACGGGAGTTCTCCTGGTAGTTTTTACATTGCTCCGGTAGGCATCTGAAAGACACCACAAAAGTTGTTCTATCTGCTTTCTGGGCTGAGATGGGGAATCGCTGAATTTTGGACTCGGCCGGTGACAAAATGTTCCAAACACACCCCATGCACAACTCCACCGGGGAAGGTGCCAGACAGGAGTTCTCTTAGTAGTTTTTACACTACCTTGGTAGGCACCTGAAAGGCACCACAGAAGTTGTTCTACCTGCTTTCTGGGCTGAGATGGGGAACCGCTGAATTTTGGAGTCGGCCGGTGACAAAATGTTCCAAACACACCCCCTGCACAACTCCACCGGGGAAGGTGCCAGACAGGAGTTCTCTTGATAGTTTTTACACTACCTTGGTAGGCATCTGTAAGACACCACAAAAGTTGTTCTACCTGCTTTCTGGGCTGAGATGGGGAACCGCTGAATTTTGGAGTCGGCTGGTGACAATATGTTCCAAACACACCCCCTGCACAACTCCACCGGGGAAGGTGCCAGACGGGAGTTTTCCTGGTAGTTTTTACATTGCTCCGGTAGGCATCTGAAAGACACCACAAAAGTTGTTCTATCTGCTTTCTGGGCTGAGATGGGGAACCGCTGAATTTTGGAGTCGGCCGGTGACAAAATGTTCCAAAGACACCCCATGCACAACTCCACCGGGGAAGGTGCCAGACAGGAGTTCTCTTAGAAGTTTTTACACTACCTTGGTAGGCATCTGAAAGACACCACAAAAGTTGTTCTACCTGCTTTCTGGGCTGAGATGGGGAAACGCTGAATTTTGGACTCGGCTGGTGACAAAATGTTCCAAACACACCCCATGCACAACTCCACCGGGGAAGGTGCCAGGCAGGAGTTCTCTTGGTAGTTTTTACACTACCTTGGTAGGCATTTGAAAGGCACCACAAAAGTTGTTCTACCTGCTTTCTGGGCTGAGATGGGGAACCGCTGAATTTTTGGACTCGGCTGGTGACAAAATGTTCCAAACACACCCCATGCACAACTCCACCGGGGAAGGTGCCAGACAGGAGTTCTCCTGGTAGTTTTTACATTGCTCCGGTAGGCAGCTGAAAGACACCACAAAAGTTGTTCTATCTGCTTTCTGGGCTGAGATGGGGAATCGCTGAATTTTGGACTCGGCCGGTGACAAAATGTTCCAAAGACACCCCATGCACAACTCCACCGGGGAAGGTGCCAGACAGGAGTTCTCTTAGTAGTTTTTACACTACCTTGGTAGGCATCTAAAAGACACCACAAAAGTTGTTCTACCTGCTTTCTGGGCTGAGATGGGGAAACGCTGAATTTTGGACTCGGCTGGTGACAAAATGTTCCAAACACACCCCCTGCACAACTCCACCGGGGAAGGTGCCAGACAGGAGTTCTCCTGGTAGTTTTTACATTGCTCCGGTAGGCATCTGAAAGACACCACAGAAGTTGTTCTACCTGCTTTCTGGGCTGAGATGGGGAACCGCTGAATTTTGGACTCGGCTGGTGACAAAATGTTCCAAACACACCCCCTGCACAACTCCACCGGGGAAGGTGCCAGACAGGAGTTCTCTTGATAGTTTTTACACTACCTTGGTAGGCATCTAAAAGACACCACAAAAGTTGTTCTACCTGCTTTCTGGGCTGAGATGGGGAAACGCTGAATTTTGGAGTCGGCTGGTGACAAAATGTTCCAAAGACACCCCCTGCACAACTCCACCGGGGAAGGTGCCAGACAAGAGTTCTCTTAGTAGTTTTTACATTGCTCCGGTAGGCATCTGAAAGACACCACAAAAGTTGTTCTACCTGCTTTCTGGGCTGAGATGGGGAACCGCTGAATTTTGGACTCGGCTGGTAGACGAAATGTTCCAAACACACCCCCTGCACAACTCCACCGGGGAAGGTGCCAGACAGGAGTTCTCTTGATAGTTTTTACACTACCTTGGTAGGCATCTGAAAGACACCACAAAAGTTGTTCTACCTGCTTTCTGGGCTGAGATGGGGAAACGCTGAATCTTGGAGTCGGCTGGTGACAATATGTTCCAAACACACCCCCTGCACAACTCCACCGGGGAAGGTGCCAGGCAGGAGTTCTCCTGGTAGTTTTTACATTGCTCCGGTAGGCATCTGAAAGACACCACAAAAGTTGTTCTACCTGCTTTCTGGGCTGAGATGGGGAATCGCTGAATTTTGGACTCGGCCGGTGACAAAATGTTCCAAAGACACCCCATGCACAACTCCACCGGGGAAGGTGCCAGACAGGAGATCTCTTAGAAGTTTTTACACTACCTTGGTAGGCATCTGAAAGACACCACAAAAGTTGTTCTACCTGCTTTCTGGGCTGAGATGGGGAACCGCTGAATTTTGGAGTCGGCTGGTGACAAAATGTTCCAAACACACCCCCTGCACAACTCCACCGGGGAAGGTGCCAGACAGGAGTTCTCCTGGTAGATTTTACACTACCTTGGTAGGGAGCTGAAAGGCAGCACAAAAGTTGTTGTACCTGCTTTCTGGGCTGAGATGGGGAATCGCTGAATTTTGGACTCGGCCGGTGACAAAATGTTCCAAACACACCCCCTGCACAACTCCACCAGGGAAGGTGCCAGACAAGCGTTCTCTTGATAGTTTTTACACTACCTTGGTAGGCATCTAAAAGACACCACAAAAGTTGTTCTACCTGCTTTCTGGGCTGAGATGGGGAACAGCTGAATTTTGGACTCGGCTGGTGACAAAATGTTCCAAACACACCCCCTGCACAACTCCACCGGGGAAGGTGCCAGACAGGAGTTCTCCTGTAGTTTTTACACTACTTTGGTAGGCAGCTAAAAGGCACCACAAAAGTTGTTCTACCTGCTTTCTGGGCTGAGATGGGGAACCGCTGAATTTTGGAGTCGCCCGGTGACAAAATGTTCCAAAGACACCCCATGCACAACTCCACCGGGGAAGGTGACAGGCAGGAGTTCTCTTGGTAGATTTTACACTACCTTGGTAGGGAGCTTAAAGGCAGCACAAAAGTTGTTCTACCTGCTTTCTGGGCTGAGATGGGGAATCGCTGAATTTTGGACTCGGCCGGTGACAAAATGTTCCAAACACACCCCATGCACAACTCCACCGGGGAAGGTGCCAGACAGGAGTTCTCTTAGTAGTTTTTACATTGCTCCGGTAGGCATCTGAAAGACACCACAAAAGTTGTTCTACCTGCTTTCTGGGCTGAGATGGGGAACCGCTGAATTTTGGACTCGGCCGGTGACAATATGTTTCAAACACACCCCCTGCACAACTCCACCGGGGAAGGTGCCAGACAGGAGTTCTCCTGGTAGTTTTTACATTGCTCCGGTAGGCATCTGAAAGACACCACAAAAGTTGTTCTATCTGCTTTCTGGGCTGAGATGGGGAAACGCTGAATTTTGGAGTCGGCTGGTGACAATATGTTCCAAACACACCCCCTGCACAACTCCACCGGGGAAGGTGCCAGACGGGAGTTCTCCTGGTAGTTTTTACATTGCTCCGGTAGGCATCTGAAAGACACCACAAAAGTTGTTCTATCTGCTTTCTGGGCTGAGATGGGGAATCGCTGAATTTTGGACTCGGCCGGTGACAAAATGTTCCAAACACACCCCATGCACAACTCCACCGGGGAAGGTGCCAGACAGGAGTTCTCTTAGAAGTTTTTACACTACCTTGGTAGGCATCTGAAAGACACCACAAAAGTTGTTCTACCTGCTTTCTGGGCTGAGATGGGGAAACGCTGAATTTTGGACTCGGCTGGTGACAAAATGTTCCAAACACACCCCCTGCACAACTCCACCGGGGAAGGTGCCAGACAGGAGTTCTCCTGGTAGATTTTACACTACCTTGGTAGGGAGCTGAAAGGCAGCACAAAAGTTGTTCTACCTGCTTTCTGGGCTGAGATGGGGAATCGCTGAATTTTGGACTTGGCCGGTGACAAAATGTTCCAAACACACCCCATGCACAACTCCACCGGGGAAGGTGCCAGACAGGAGTTCTCCTGGTAGTTTTTACACTACCTTGGTAGGCACCTGAAAGGCACCACAAAAGTTTTTCTACCTGCTTTCTGGGCTGAGATGGGGAATCGCTGAATTTTGGACTCGGCCGGTGACAAAATGTTCCAAACACACCCCCTGCACAACTCCACCGGGGAAGGTGCCAGACAAGCGTTCTCTTGATAGTTTTTACACTACCTTGGTAGGCATCTAAAAGACACCACAAAAGTTGTTCTACCTGCTTTCTGGGCTGAGATGGGGAACAGCTGAATTTTGGACTCGGCTGGTGACAAAATGTTCCAAACACACCCCCTGCACAACTCCACCGGGGAAGGTGCCAGACGGGAGTTCTCCTGGTAGTTTTTACATTGCTCCGGTAGGCATCTAAAAGACACCACAAAAGATGTTCTACCTGCTTTCTGGGCTGAGATGGGGAACCGCTGAATTTTGGAGTCGGCCGGTGACAAAATGTTCCAAACACACCCCCTGCACAACTCCACCGGGGAAGGTGCCAGGCAGGAGTTCTCTTGGTAGTTTTTACACTACCTTGGTAGGCATTTGAAAGGCACCACAAAAGTTGTTCTACCTGCTTTCTGGGCTGAGATGGGGAACCGCTGAATTTTTGGACTCGGCTGGTGACAAAATATTCCGAACACACCCCATGCACAACTCCACCGGGGAAGGTGCCAGACAGGAGTTCTCCTGTAGTTTTTACATTGCTCCGGTAGGCATCTGAAAGACACCACAAAAGTTGTTCTACCTGCTTTCTGGGCTGAGATGGGGAAACGCTGAATTTTGGACTCGGCCGGTGACAAAATGTTCCAAACACACCCCATGCACAACTCCACCGGGGAATGTGCCAGACAAGCGTTCTCTTGATAGTTTTTACACTACCTTGGTAGGCAGCTGAAAGGCACCACAAAAGTTGTTCTACCTGCTTTCTGGGCTGAGATGGGGAACCGCTGAATTTTGGACTCGGCCGGTGACAAAATGTTCCAAACACACCCCCTGCACAACTCCACCGGGGAAGGTGCCAGACAGGAGTTCTCTTAGTAGTTTTTACACTACCTTGGTAGGCATCTGAAAGACACCAAAAAAGTTGTTCTACCTGCTTTCTGGGCTGAGATGGGGAACCGCTGAATTTTGGACTCGGCTGGTGACAAAATGTTCCAAACACACCCCCTGCACAACACCACCGGGGAAGGTGCCAGACGGGAGTTCTCCTGGTAGTTTTTACATTGCTCCGGTAGGCATCTGAAAGACACCACAAAAGTTGTTCTATCTGCTTTCTGGGCTGAGATGGGGAACAGCTGAATTTTGGAGTCGGCCGGTGACAAAATGTTCCAAAGACACCCCCTGCACAACTCCACCGGGGAAGGTGCCAGGCAGGAGTTCTCCTGGTAGTTTTTACATTGCTCCGGTAGGCATCTAAAAGACACCACAAAAGATGTTCTACCTGCTTTCTGGGCTGAGATGGGGAACCGCTGAATTTTGGAGTCGGCCGGTGACAAAATGTTCCAAACACACCCCCTGCACAACTCCACCGGGGAAGGTGCCAGACAGGAGTTCTCCTGGTAGTTTTTACACTACCTTGGTAGGCAGCTGAAAGGCACCACAAAAGTTGTTCTACCTGCTTTCTGGGCTGAGATGGGGAATCGCTGAATTTTGGACTCGGCCGGTGACAAAATGTTCCAAAGACACCCCATGCACAACTCCACCGGGGAAGGTGCCAGACAGGAGTTCTCCTGGCAGTTTTTACATTGCTCCGGTAGGCATCTGAAAGACACCACAAAAGTTGTTCTACCTGCTTTCTGGGCTGAGATGGGGAACAGCTGAATTTTGGACTCGGCCGGTGACAAAATGTTCCAAACACACCCCCTGCACAACTCCACCGGGGAAGGTGCCAGACAGGAGTTCTCTTGGTAGTTTTTACACTACCTTGGTAGGCATCTAAAAGACACCACAAAAGTTGTTCTACCTGCTTTCTGGGCTGAGATGGGGAACCGCTGAATTTTGGAGTCGGCCGGTGACAAAATGTTCCAAACACACCCCATGCACAACTCCACTAGCGAAGGTGCCAGACAGGAGTTCTCCAGGTAGTTTTTACACTACCTTGGTAGGCATCTGAAAGGCACCACAAAAGTTGTTCTACCTGCTTTCTGGGCTGAGATGGGGAACCGCTGAATTTTGGACTCGGCCGGTGACAAAATGTTCCAAACACACCCCATGCACAACTCCACCGGGGAAGGTGCCAGGCAGGAGTTCTCTTAGTAGTTTTTACACTACCTTGGTAGGCATTTGAAAGGCACCACAAAAGTTGTTCTACCTGCTTTCTGGGCTGAGATGGGGAACCGCTGAATTTTTGGACTCGGCTGGTGACAAAATATTCCGAACACACCCCATGCACAACTCCACCGGGGAAGGTGCCAGACAGGAGTTCTCCTGTAGTTTTTACATTGCTCCGGTAGGCATCTGAAAGACACCACAAAAGTTGTTCTACCTGCTTTCTGGGCTGAGATGGGGAAACGCTGAATTTTGGACTCGGCCGGTGACAAAATGTTCCAAACACACCCCATGCACAACTCCACCGGGGAAGGTGCCAGACAGGAGTTCTCTTAGTAGTTTTTACACTACCTTGGTAGGCATCTGAAAGACACCACAAAAGTTGTTCTACCTGCTTTCTGGGCTGAGATGGGGAACCGCTGAATTTTGGACTCGGCCGGTGACAAAATGTTCCAAACACACCCCCTGCACAACTCCACCGGGGAAGGTGCCAGACAGGAGTTCTCCTGGTAGTTTTTACATTGCTCCGGTAGGCATCTGAAAGACACCACAAAAGTTGTTCTACCTGCTTTCGGGGCTGAGATGGGGAACCGCTGAATTTTGGACTCGGCTGGTGACAAAATGTTCCAAACACACCCCCTGCACAACTCCACCGGGGAAGGTGCCAGACAGGAGTTCTCTTGATAGTTTTTACACTACCTTGGTAGGCATCTAAAAGACACCACAAAAGTTGTTCTACCTGCTTTCTGGGCTGAGATGGGGAAACGCTGAATTTTGGACTCGGCCGGTGACAAAATGTTCCAAACACACCCCCTGCACAACTCCACCGGGGAAGGTGCCAGACGGGAGTTCTCCTGGTAGTTTTTACATTGCTCCGGTAGGCATCTGAAAGACACCACAAAAGTTGTTCTACCTGCTTTCTGGGCTGAGATGGGGAACAGCTGAATTTTGGAGTCGGCTGGTGACAAAATGTTCCAAACACACCCCCTGCACAACTCCACCGGGGAAGGTGCCAGACAGGAGTTCTCCTGGTAGTTTTTACATTGCTCTGGTAGGCATCTGAAAGACACCACAAAAGTTGTTCTACCTGCTTTCTGGGCTGAGATGGGGAACTGCTGAATTTTGGAGTCGGCTGGTGACAAAATGTTCCAAAGACACCCCCTGCACAACTCCACCGGGGAAGGTGCCAGACAAGAGTTCTCTTGAGAGTTTTTACAGTACCTTGGTAGGCATCTGAAAGACACCACAAAAGTTGTTTTACCTGCTTTCTGGGCTGAGATGGGGAACCGCTGAATTTTGGAGTCGGCCGGTGACAAAATGTTCCAAACACACCCCATGCACAACTCCACCGGGGAATGTGCCAGACAAGCGTTCTCTTGATAGTTTTTACACTACCTTGGTAGGCATTTGAAAGGCACCACAAAAGTTGTTCTACCTGCTTTCTGGGCTGAGATGGGGAACCGCTGAATTTTGGACTCGGCTGGTGACAAAATGTTCCAAACACACCCCCTGCACAACTCCACCGGGGAAGGTGCCAGACGGGAGTTCTCCTGGTAGTTTTTACATTGCTCCGGTAGGCATCTGAAAGACACCACAAAAGTTGTTCTATCTGCTTTCTGGGCTGAGATGGGGAATCGCTGAATTTTGGACTCGGCCGGTGACAAAATGTTCCAAACACACCCCATGCACAACTCCACCGGGGAAGGTGCCAGACAGGAGTTCTCTTAGTAGTTTTTACACTACCTTGGTAGGCATCTAAAAGACACCACAAAAGTTGTTCTACCTGCTTTCTGGGCTGAGATGGGGAACCGCTGAATTTTGGACTCGGCTGGTGACAAAATGTTCCAAACACACCCCCTGCACAACTCCACCGGGGAAGGTGCCAGACAGGAGTTCTCTTGATAGTTTTTACACTACCTTGGTAGGAATCTGAAAGACACCACAAAAGTTGTTCTACCTGCTTTCTGGGCTGAGATGGGGAAACGCTGAATTTTGGAGTCGGCTGGTGACAATATGTTCCAAACACACCCCCTGCACAACTCCACCGGGGAAGGTGCCAGACGGGGGTTTTCCTGGTAGTTTTTACATTGCTCCGGTAGGCATCTGAAAGACACCACAAAAGTTGTTCTATCTGCTTTCTGGGCTGAGATGGGGAATCGCTGAATTTTGGACTCGGCCGGTGACAAAATGTTCCAAAGACACCCCATGCACAACTCCACCGGGGAAGGTGCCAGACAGGAGTTCTCTTAGTAGTTTTTACACTACCTTGGTAGGCATCTGAAAGACACCACAAAAGTTGTTCTACCTGCTTTCTGGGCTGAGATGGGGAAACGCTGAATTTTTGGACTCGGCTGGTGACAAAATGTTCCAAACACACCCCATGCACAACTCCACCGGCGAAGGTGCCAGACAGGAGTTCTCTTGGTAGTTTTTACACTACCTTGGTAGGCATTTGAAAGGCACCACAAAAGTTGTTCTACCTGCTTTGTGGGCTGAGATGGGGAACCGCTGAATTTTTGGACTCGGCTGGTGACAAAATGTTCCAAACACACCCCATGCACAACTCCACCGGCGAAGGTGCCAGACAGGAGTTCTCCTGGTAGTTTTTACATTGCTCCGGTAGGCAGCTGAAAGACACCACAAAAGTTGTTCTACCTGCTTTCTGGGCTGAGATGGGGAAACGCTGAATTTTGGACTCGGCCGGTGACAAAATGTTCCAAACACACCCCATGCACAACTCCACCGGGGAATGTGCCAGACAAGCGTTCTCTTGATAGTTTTTACACTACCTTGGTAGGCATCTGAAAGACACCACAAAAGTTGTTCTACCTGCTTTCTGGGCTGAGATGGGGAACCGCTGAATTTTGGACTCGGCCGGTGACAAAATGTTCCAAACACACCCCCTGCACAACTCCACCGGGGAAGGTGCCAGACAGGAGTTCTCTTAGTAGTTTTTACACTACCTTGGTAGGCATCTGAAAGACACCAAAAAAGTTGTTCTACCTGCTTTCTGGGCTGAGATGGGGAACCGCTGAATTTTGGACTCGGCTGGTGACAAAATGTTCCAAACACACCCCCTGCACAACACCACCGGGGAAGGTGCCAGACGGGAGTTCTCCTGGTAGTTTTTACATTGCTCCGGTAGGCATCTGAAAGACACCACAAAAGTTGTTCTATCTGCTTTCTGGGCTGAGATGGGGAACAGCTGAATTTTGGAGTCGGCTGGTGACAAAATGTTCCAAAGACACCCCCTGCACAACTATACCGGGGAAGGTGCCAGACAGGAGTTCTCCTGGTAGTTTTTACATTGCTCCGGTAGGCATCTAAAAGACACCACAAAAGATGTTCTACCTGCTTTCTGGGCTGAGATGGGGAACCGCTGAATTTTGGAGTCGGTCGGTGACAAAATGTTCCAAACACACCCCCTGCACAACTCCACCGGGGAAGGTGCCAGACAGGAGTTCTCCTGGTAGTTTTTACACTACCTTGGTAGGCACCTGAAAGGCACCACAAAAGTTGTTCTACCTGCTTTCTGGGCTGAGATGGGGAATCGCTGAATTTTGGACTCGGCCGGTGACAAAATGTTCCAAAGACACCCCATGCACAACTCCACCGGGGAAGGTGCCAGACAGGAGTTCTCTTGGTAGTTTTTACACTACCTTGGTAGGCATCTAAAAGACACCACAAAAGTTGTTCTACCTGCTTTCTGGGCTGAGATGGGGAACCGCTGAATTTTGGACTCGGCCGGTGACAAAATGTTCCAAACACACCCCATGCACAACTCCACCGGGGAAGGTGCCAGACAGGAGTTCTCTTGGTAGTTTTTACACTACCTTGGTAGGCATCTAAAAGACACCACAAAAGTTGTTCTACCTGCTTTCTGGGATGAGATGGGGAACCGCTGAATTTTGGAGTCGGCCGGTGACAAAATGTTCCAAACACACCCCATGCACAACTCCACTAGCGAAGGTGCCAGACAGGAGTTCTCCTGGTAGTTTTTACACTACCTTGGTAGGCATCTGAAAGGCACCACAAAAGTTGTTCTACCTGCTTTCTGGGCTGAGATGGGGAACCGCTGAATTTTGGACTCGGCCGGTGACAAAATGTTCCAAACACACCCCATGCACAACTCCACCGGGGAAGGTGCCAGGCAGGAGTTCTCCTGTAGTTTTTACATTGCTCCGGTAGGCATCTGAAAGACACCACAAAAGTTGTTCTACCTGCTTTCTGGGCTGAGATGGGGAAACGCTGAATTTTGGACTCGGCCGGTGACAAAATGTTCCAAACACACCCCATGCACAACTCCACCGGGGAAGGTGCCAGACAGGAGTTCTCTTGATAGTTTTTACACTACCTTGGTAGGCATTTGAAAGGCACCACAAAAGTTGTTCTACCTGCTTTCTGGGCTGAGATGGGGAACCGCTGAATTTTGGAGTCGGCCGGTGACAAAATGTTCCAAACACACCCCATGCACAACTCCACTAGCGAAGGTGCCAAGGACGAGCTCTGTTGGTAGTTTTTACATTGCTCCGGTAGGCATCAAAAGGACACCACAAAAGTTGTTCTACCTGCTTTCTGGGCTGAGATGGGGAATCGCTGAATTTTGGACTCGGCCGGTGACAAAATGTTCCAAAGACACCCCATGCACAACTCCACCGGGGAAGGTGCCAGGCAGGAGTTCTCTTGGTAGTTTTTACACTACCTTGGTAGGCATTTGAAAGGCACCACAAAAGTTGTTCTACCTGCTTTCTGGGCTGAGATGGGGAAACGCTGAATTTTGGAGTCGGCTGGTGACAAAATGTTCCAAACACACCCCATGCACAACTCCACCGGGGAAGGTGCCAGACAGGAGTTCTCCTGGTAGTTTTTACATTGCTCCGGTAGGCATCTGAAAGACACCACAAAAGTTGTCCTACCTGCTTTCTGGGCTGAGATGGGGAACCGCTGAATTTTGGACTCGGCCAGTGACAAAATGTTCCAAAGACACCCCATGCACAACTCCACCGGGGAAGGTGCCAGACAGGAGTTCTCTTAGTAGTTTTTACACTACCTTGGTAGGCACCTGAAAGGCACCACAAAAGATGTTCTACCTGCTTTCTGGGCTGAGATGGGGAACCGCTGAATTTTGGAGTCGCCCGGTGACAAAATGTTCCAAAGACACCCCATGCACAACTCCACCGGGGAAGGTGCCAGACAGGAGTTCTCTTGGTAGTTTTTACACTACCTTGGTAGGCAGCTGAAAGGCACCACAAAAGTTGTTCTACCTGCTTTCTGGGCTGAGATGGGGAACCGCTGAATTTTTGGACTCGGCTGGTGACAAAATGTTCCAAGCACACCCCATGCACAACTCCACTAGCGAAGGTGCCAGGCAGGAGTTCTCCTGGTAGTTTTTACATTGCTCCAGTAGGCAGCTGAAAGACACCACAAAAGTTGTTCTATCTGCTTTCTGGGCTGAGATGGGGAATCGCTGAATTTTGGACTCGGCCGGTGACAAAATGTTCCAAAGACACCCCATGCACAACTCCACCGGGGAAGGTGCCAGACAGGAGTTCTCTTAGTAGTTTTTACACTACCTTGGTAGGCATCTAAAAGACACCACAAAAGTTGTTCTACCTGCTTTCTGGGCTGAGATGGGGAACCGCTGAATTTTGGACTCGGCCGGTGACAAAATGTTCCAAACACACCCCCTGCACAACTCCACCGGGGAAGGTGCCAGACAGGAGTTCTCCTGGTAGTTTTTACATTGCTCCGGTAGGCATCTGAAAGACACCACAAAAGTTGTTCTACCTGCTTTCGGGGCTGAGATGGGGAACCGCTGAATTTTGGAGTCGGCTGGTGACAAAATGTTCCAAACACACCCCCTGCACAACTCCACCGGGGAAGGTGCCAGGCAGGAGTTCTCCTGGTAGTTTTTACACTACCTTGGTAGGCATCTAAAAGACACCACAAAAGTTGTTCTACCTGCTTTCTGGGCTGAGATGGGGAAACGCTGAATTTTGGAGTCGGCTGGTGACAAAATGTTCCAAACACACCCCCTGCACAACTCCACCGGGGAAGGTGCCAGACGGGAGTTCTCCTGGTAGTTTTTACATTGCTCCGGTAGGCATCTGAAAGACACCACAAAAGTTGTTCTACCTGCTTTCTGGGCTGAGATGGGGAACAGCTGAATTTTGGAGTCGGCTGGTGACAAAATGTTCCAAACACACCCCCTGCACAACTCCACCGGGGAAGGTGCCAGACAGGAGTTCTCCTGGTAGTTTTTACATTGCTCTGGTAGGCATCTGAAAGACACCACAAAAGTTGTTCTACCTGCTTTCTGGGCTGAGATGGGGAACCGCTGAATTTTGGAGTCGGCTGGTGACAAAATGTTCCAAAGACACCCCCTGCACAACTCCACCGGGGAAGGTGCCAGACAAGAGTTCTCTTGAGAGTTTTTACACTACCTTGGTAGGCATCTGAAAGACACCACAAAAGTTGTTTTACCTGCTTTCTGGGCTGAGATGGGGAACCGCTGAATTTTGGACTCGGCCGGTGACAAAATGTTCCAAAGACACCCCATGCACAACTCCACCGGGGTATGTGCCAGACAAGCGTTCTCTTGATAGTTTTTACACTACCTTGGTAGGCATGTGAAAGACACCACAAAAGTTGTTCTACCTGCTTTCTGGGCTGAGATGGGGAACCGCTGAATTTTGGACTCGGCCGGTGACAAAATGTTCCAAACACACCCCCTGCACAACTCCACCGGGGAAGGTGCCAGACAGGAGTTCTCTTAGTAGTTTTTACACTACCTTGGTAGGCATCTGAAAGACACCAAAAAAGTTGTTCTACCTGCTTTCTGGGCTGAGATGGGGAACCGCTGAATTTTGGACTCGGCTGGTGACAAAATGTTCCAAACACACCCCCTGCACAACACCACCGGGGAAGGTGCCAGACGGGAGTTCTCCTGGTAGTTTTTACATTGCTCCGGTAGGCATCTGAAAGACACCACAAAAGTTGTTCTATCTGCTTTCTGGGCTGAGATGGGGAACAGCTGAATTTTGGAGTCGGCTGGTGACAAAATGTTCCAAAGACACCCCCTGCACAACTATACCGGGGAAGGTGCCAGACAGGAGTTCTCCTGGTAGTTTTTACATTGCTCCGGTAGGCATCTAAAAGACACCACAAAAGATGTTCTACCTGCTTTCTGGGCTGAGATGGGGAACCGCTGAATTTTGGAGTCGGCCGGTGACAAAATGTTCCAAACACACCCCCTGCACAACTCCACCGGGGAAGGTGCCAGACAGGAGTTCTCCTGGTAGTTTTTACACTACCTTGGTAGGCACCTGAAAGGCACCACAAAAGTTGTTCTACCTGCTTTCTGGGCTGAGATGGGGAATCGCTGAATTTTGGACTCGGCCGGTGACAAAATGTTCCAAAGACACCCCATGCACAACTCCACCGGGGAAGGTGCCAGACAGGAGTTCTCTTGGTAGTTTTTACACTACCTTGGTAGGCATCTAAAAGACACCACAAAAGTTGTTCTACCTGCTTTCTGGGCTGAGATGGGGAACCGCTGAATTTTGGACTCGGCCGGTGACAAAATGTTCCAAACACACCCCATGCACAACTCCACCGGGGAAGGTGCCAGACAGGAGTTCTCTTGGTAGATTTTACACTACCTTGGTAGGCATCTAAAAGACACCACAAAAGTTGTTCTACCTGCTTTCTGGGATGAGATGGGGAACCGCTGAATTTTGGAGTCGGCCGGTGACAAAATGTTCCAAACACACCCCATGCACAACTCCACTAGCGAAGGTGCCAGACAGGAGTTCTCCTGGTAGTTTTTACACTACCTTGGTAGGCATCTGAAAGGCACCACAAAAGTTGTTCTACCTGCTTTCTGGGCTGAGATGGGGAACCGCTGAATTTTGGACTCGGCCGGTGACAAAATGTTCCAAACACACCCCATGCACAACTCCACCGGGGAAGGTGCCAGGCAGGAGTTCTCCTGTAGTTTTTACATTGCTCCGGTAGGCATCTGAAAGACACCACAAAAGTTGTTCTACCTGCTTTCTGGGCTGAGATGGGGAAACGCTGAATTTTGGACTCGGCCGGTGACAAAATGTTCCAAACACACCCCATGCACAACTCCACCGGGGAAGGTGCCAGACAGGAGTTCTCTTGGTAGTTTTTACACTACCTTGGTAGGCATCTAAAAGACACCACAAAAGTTGTTCTACCTGCTTTCTGGGCTGAGATGGGGAAACGCTGAATTTTGGAGTCGGCCGGTGACAAAATGTTCCAAACACACCCCATGCACAACTCCACTAGCGAAGGTGCCAAGGACGAGCTCTGTTGGTAGTTTTTACATTGCTCCGGTAGGCATCAAAAGGACACCACAAAAGTTGTTCTACCTGCTTTCTGGGCTGAGATGGGGAATCGCTGAATTTTGGACTCGGCCGGTGACAAAATGTTCCAAAGACACCCCATGCACAACTCCACCGGGGAAGGTGCCAGGCAGGAGTTCTCTTGGTAGTTTTTACACTACCTTGGTAGGCATTTGAAAGGCACCACAAAAGTTGTTCTACCTGCTTTCTGGGCTGAGATGGGGAAACGCTGAATTTTGGAGTCGGCTGGTGACAAAATGTTCCAAACACACCCCATGCACAACTCCACCGGGGAAGGTGCCAGACAGGAGTTCTCCTGGTAGTTTTTACATTGCTCCGGTAGGCATCTGAAAGACACCACAAAAGTTGTCCTACCTGCTTTCTGGGCTGAGATGGGGAACCGCTGAATTTTGGACTCGGCCAGTGACAAAATGTTCCAAAGACACCCCATGCACAACTCCACCGGGGAAGGTGCCAGACAGGAGTTCTCTTAGTAGTTTTTACACTACCTTGGTAGGCACCTGAAAGGCACCACAAAAGATGTTCTACCTGCTTTCTGGGCTGAGATGGGGAACCGCTGAATTTTGGAGTCGCCCGGTGACAAAATGTTCCAAAGACACCCCATGCACAACTCCACCGGGGAAGGTGCCAGACAGGAGTTCTCTTGGTAGTTTTTACACTACCTTGGTAGGCAGCTGAAAGGCACCACAAAAGTTGTTCTACCTGCTTTCTGGGCTGAGATGGGGAACCGCTGAATTTTTGGACTCGGCTGGTGACAAAATGTTCCAAGCACACCCCATGCACAACTCCACTAGCGAAGGTGCCAGGCAGGTGTTCTCCTGGTAGTTTTTACATTGCTCCAGTAGGCAGCTGAAAGACACCACAAAAGTTGTTCTACCTGCTTTCTGGGCTGAGATGGGGAATCGCTGAATTTTGGACTCGGCCGGTGACAAAATGTTCCAAAGACACCCCATGCACAACTCCACCGGGGAAGGTGCCAGACAGGAGTTCTCTTAGTAGTTTTTACACTACCTTGGTAGGCATCTAAAAGACACCACAAAAGTTGTTCTACCTGCTTTCTGGGCTGAGATGGGGAACCGCTGAATTTTGGACTCGGCCGGTGACAAAATGTTCCAAACACACCCCCTGCACAACTCCACCGGGGAAGGTGCCAGACAGGAGTTCTCCTGGTAGTTTTTACATTGCTCCGGTAGGCATCTGAAAGACACCACAAAAGTTGTTCTACCTGCTTTCGGGGCTGAGATGGGGAACCGCTGAATTTTGGAGTCGGCTGGTGACAAAATGTTCCAAACACACCCCCTGCACAACTCCACCGGGGAAGGTGCCAGGCAGGAGTTCTCCTGGTAGTTTTTACACTACCTTGGTAGGCATCTAAAAGACACCACAAAAGTTGTTCTACCTGCTTTCTGGGCTGAGATGGGGAAACGCTGAATTTTGGAGTCGGCTGGTGACAAAATGTTCCAAACACACCCCCTGCACAACTCCACCGGGGAAGGTGCCAGACGGGAGTTCTCCTGGTAGTTTTTACATTGCTCCGGTAGGCATCTGAAAGACACCACAAAAGTTGTTCTACCTGCTTTCTGGGCTGAGATGGGGAACAGCTGAATTTTGGAGTCGGCTGGTGACAAAATGTTCCAAACACACCCCCTGCACAACTCCACCGGGGAAGGTGCCAGACAGGAGTTCTCCTGGTAGTTTTTACATTGCTCTGGTAGGCATCTGAAAGACACCACAAAAGTTGTTCTACCTGCTTTCTGGGCTGAGATGGGGAACCGCTGAATTTTGGAGTCGGCTGGTGACAAAATGTTCCAAAGACACCCCCTGCACAACTCCACCGGGGAAGGTGCCAGACAAGAGTTCTCTTGAGAGTTTTTACACTACCTTGGTAGGCATCTGAAAGACACCACAAAAGTTGTTTTACCTGCTTTCTGGGCTGAGATGGGGAACCGCTGAATTTTGGACTCGGCCGGTGACAAAATGTTCCAAAGACACCCCATGCACAACTCCACCGGGGTATGTGCCAGACAAGCGTTCTCTTGATAGTTTTTACACTACCTTGGTAGGCATGTGAAAGACACCACAAAAGTTGTTCTACCTGCTTTCTGGGCTGAGATGGGGAATCGCTGAATTTTGGACTCGGCTGGTGACAAAATGTTCCAAACACACCCCCTGCACAACTCCACCGGGGAAGGTGCCAGACGGGAGTTCTCCTGGTAGTTTTTACATTGCTCCGGTAGGCATCTGAAAGACACCACAAAAGTTGTTCTATCTGCTTTCTGGGCTGAGATGGGGAATCGCTGAATTTTGGACTCGGCCGGTGACAAAATGTTCCAAACACACCCCATGCACAACTCCACCGGGGAAGGTGCCAGACAGGAGTTCTCTTAGTAGTTTTTACACTACCTTGGTAGGCACCTGAAAGGCACCACAGAAGTTGTTCTACCTGCTTTCTGGGCTGAGATGGGGAACCGCTGAATTTTGGAGTCGGCCGGTGACAAAATGTTCCAAACACACCCCCTGCACAACTCCACCGGGGAAGGTGCCAGACAGGAGTTCTCTTGATAGTTTTTACACTACCTTGGTAGGCATCTGTAAGACACCACAAAAGTTGTTCTACCTGCTTTCTGGGCTGAGATGGGGAACCGCTGAATTTTGGAGTCGGCTGGTGACAATATGTTCCAAACACACCCCCTGCACAACTCCACCGGGGAAGGTGCCAGACGGGAGTTTTCCTGGTAGTTTTTACATTGCTCCGGTAGGCATCTGAAAGACACCACAAAAGTTGTTCTATCTGCTTTCTGGGCTGAGATGGGGAACCGCTGAATTTTGGACTCGGCCGGTGACAAAATGTTCCAAAGACACCCCATGCACAACTCCACCGGGGAAGGTGCCAGACAGGAGTTCTCTTAGAAGTTTTTACACTACCTTGGTAGGCATCTGAAAGACACCACAAAAGTTGTTTTACCTGCTTTCTGGGCTGAGATGGGGAACCGCTGAATTTTGGACTCGGCCGGTGACAAAATGTTCCAAAGACACCCCATGCACAACTCCACCGGGGTATGTGCCAGACAAGCGTTCTCTTGATAGTTTTTACACTACCTTGGTAGGCATGTGAAAGACACCACAAAAGTTGTTCTACCTGCTTTCTGGGCTGAGATGGGGAATCGCTGAATTTTGGACTCGGCTGGTGACAAAATGTTCCAAACACACCCCCTGCACAACTCCACCGGGGAAGGTGCCAGACAGGAGTTCTCCTGGTAGTTTTTACATTGCTCCGGTAGGCATCTGAAAGGCACCACAAAAGTTGTTCTATCTGCTTTCTGGGCTGAGATGGGGAACCGCTGAATTTTGGACTCGGCCGGTGACAAAATGTTCCAAACACACCCCATGCACAACTCCACCGGGGAAGGTGCCAGACAGGAGTTCTCTTAGTAGTTTTTACACTACCTTGGTAGGCACCTGAAAGGCACCACAGAAGTTGTTCTACCTGCTTTCTGGGCTGAGATGGGGAACCGCTGAATTTTGGAGTCGGCCGGTGACAAAATGTTCCAAACACACCCCCTGCACAACTCCACCGGGGAAGGTGCCAGACAGGAGTTCTCTTGATAGTTTTTACACTACCTTGGTAGGCATCTGTAAGACACCACAAAAGTTGTTCTACCTGCTTTCTGGGCTGAGATGGGGAACCGCTGAATTTTGGAGTCGGCTGGTGACAATATGTTCCAAACACACCCCCTGCACAACTCCACCGGGGAAGGTGCCAGACGGGAGTTTTCCTGGTAGTTTTTACATTGCTCCGGTAGGCATCTGAAAGACACCACAAAAGTTGTTCTATCTGCTTTCTGGGCTGAGATGGGGAATCGCTGAATTTTGGACTCGGCCGGTGACAAAATGTTCCAAAGACACCCCATGCACAACTCCACCGGGGAAGGTGCCAGACAGGAGTTCTCTTAGAAGTTTTTACACTACCTTGGTAGGCATCTGAAAGACACCACAAAAGTTGTTCTACCTGCTTTCTGGGCTGAGATGGGGAAACGCTGAATTTTGGACTCGGCTGGTGACAAAATGTTCCAAACACACCCCATGCACAACTCCACCGGGGAAGGTGCCAGGCAGGAGTTCTCTTGGTAGTTTTTACACTACCTTGGTAGGCATTTGAAAGGCACCACAAAAGTTGTTCTACCTGCTTTCTGGGCTGAGATGGGGAACCGCTGAATTTTTGGACTCGGCTGGTGACAAAATGTTCCAAACACACCCCATGCACAACTCCACCGGGGAAGGTGCCAGACAGGAGTTCTCCTGGTAGTTTTTACATTGCTCCGGTAGGCAGCTGAAAGACACCACAAAAGTTGTTCTATCTGCTTTCTGGGCTGAGATGGGGAATCGCTGAATTTTGGACTCGGCCGGTGACAAAATGTTCCAAAGACACCCCATGCACAACTCCACCGGGGAAGGTGCCAGACAGGAGTTCTCTTAGTAGTTTTTACACTACCTTGGTAGGCATCTAAAAGACACCACAAAAGTTGTTCTACCTGCTTTCTGGGCTGAGATGGGGAAACGCTGAATTTTGGACTCGGCTGGTGACAAAATGTTCCAAACACACCCCCTGCACAACTCCACCGGGGAAGGTGCCAGACAGGAGTTCTCCTGGTAGTTTTTACATTGCTCCGGTAGGCATCTGAAAGACACCACAGAAGTTGTTCTACCTGCTTTCTGGGCTGAGATGGGGAACCGCTGAATTTTGGACTCGGCTGGTGACAAAATGTTCCAAACACACCCCCTGCACAACTCCACCGGGGAAGGTGCCAGACAGGAGTTCTCTTGATAGTTTTTACACTACCTTGGTAGGCATCTAAAAGACACCACAAAAGTTGTTCTACCTGCTTTCTGGGCTGAGATGGGGAAACGCTGAATTTTGGAGTCGGCTGGTGACAAAATGTTCCAAAGACACCCCCTGCACAACTCCACCGGGGAAGGTGCCAGACAAGAGTTCTCTTAGTAGTTTTTACATTGCTCCGGTAGGCATCTGAAAGACACCACAAAAGTTGTTCTACCTGCTTTCTGGGCTGAGATGGGGAACCGCTGAATTTTGGACTCGGCTGGTAGACGAAATGTTCCAAACACACCCCCTGCACAACTCCACCGGGGAAGGTGCCAGACAGGAGTTCTCTTGATAGTTTTTACACTACCTTGGTAGGCATCTGAAAGACACCACAAAAGTTGTTCTACCTGCTTTCTGGGCTGAGATGGGGAAACGCTGAATCTTGGAGTCGGCTGGTGACAATATGTTCCAAACACACCCCCTGCACAACTCCACCGGGGAAGGTGCCAGGCAGGAGTTCTCCTGGTAGTTTTTACATTGCTCCGGTAGGCATCTGAAAGACACCACAAAAGTTGTTCTATCTGCTTTCTGGGCTGAGATGGGGAATCGCTGAATTTTGGACTCGGCCGGTGACAAAATGTTCCAAAGACACCCCCTGCACAACTCCACCGGGGAAGGTGCCAGACAGGAGATCTCTTAGAAGTTTTTACACTACCTTGGTAGGCATCTGAAAGACACCACAAAAGTTGTTCTACCTGCTTTCTGGGCTGAGATGGGGAACCGCTGAATTTTGGAGTCGGCTGGTGACAAAATGTTCCAAACACACCCCCTGCACAACTCCACCGGGGAAGGTGCCAGACAGGAGTTCTCCTGGTAGATTTTACACTACCTTGGTAGGGAGCTGAAAGGCAGCACAAAAGTTGTTGTACCTGCTTTCTGGGCTGAGATGGGGAATCGCTGAATTTTGGACTTGGCCGGTGACAAAATGTTCCAAACACACCCCCTGCACAACTCCACCGGGGAAGGTGCCAGACAGGAGTTCTCCTGGTAGTTTTTACACTACCTTGGTAGGCACCTGAAAGGCACCACAAAAGTTGTTCTACCTGCTTTCTGGGCTGAGATGGGGAATCGCTGAATTTTGGACTCGGCCGGTGACAAAATGTTCCAAACACACCCCCTGCACAACTCCACCAGGGAAGGTGCCAGACAAGCGTTCTCTTGATAGTTTTTACACTACCTTGGTAGGCATCTAAAAGACACCACAAAAGTTGTTCTACCTGCTTTCTGGGCTGAGATGGGGAACAGCTGAATTTTGGACTCGGCTGGTGACAAAATGTTCCAAACACACCCCCTGCACAACTCCACCGGGGAAGGTGCCAGACAGGAGTTCTCCTGTAGTTTTTACACTACTTTGGTAGGCAGCTAAAAGGCACCACAAAAGTTGTTCTACCTGCTTTCTGGGCTGAGATGGGGAACCGCTGAATTTTGGAGTCGCCCGGGTGACAAAATGTTCCAAAGACACCCCATGCACAACTCCACCGGGGAAGGTGACAGGCAGGAGTTCTCTTGGTAGATTTTACACTACCTTGGTAGGGAGCTTAAAGGCAGCACAAAAGTTGTTCTACCTGCTTTCTGGGCTGAGATGGGGAATCGCTGAATTTTGGACTCGGCCGGTGACAAAATGTTCCAAACACACCCCATGCACAACTCCACCGGGGAAGGTGCCAGACAGGAGTTCTCTTAGTAGTTTTTACATTGCTCCGGTAGGCATCTGAAAGACACCACAAAAGTTGTTCTACCTGCTTTCTGGGCTGAGATGGGGAACCGCTGAATTTTGGACTCGGCCGGTGACAATATGTTCCAAACACACCCCCTGCACAACTCCACCGGGGAAGGTGCCAGACAGGAGTTCTCCTGGTAGTTTTTACATTGCTCCGGTAGGCATCTGAAAGACACCACAAAAGTTGTTCTATCTGCTTTCTGGGCTGAGATGGGGAAACGCTGAATTTTGGAGTCGGCTGGTGACAATATGTTCCAAACACACCCCCTGCACAACTCCACCGGGGAAGGTGCCAGACGGGAGTTCTCCTGGTAGTTTTTACATTGCTCCGGTAGGCATCTGAAAGACACCACAAAAGTTGTTCTATCTGCTTTCTGGGCTGAGATGGGGAATCGCTGAATTTTGGACTCGGCCGGTGACAAAATGTTCCAAACACACCCCATGCACAACTCCACCGGGGAAGGTGCCAGACAGGAGTTCTCTTAGAAGTTTTTACACTACCTTGGTAGGCATCTGAAAGACACCACAAAAGTTGTTCTACCTGCTTTCTGGGCTGAGATGGGGAAACGCTGAATTTTGGACTCGGCTGGTGACAAAATGTTCCAAACACACCCCCCTGCACAACTCCACCGGGGAAGGTGCCAGACAGGAGTTCTCCTGGTAGATTTTACACTACCTTGGTAGGGAGCTGAAAGGCAGCACAAAAGTTGTTCTACCTGCTTTCTGGGCTGAGATGGGGAATCGCTGAATTTTGGACTTGGCCGGTGACAAAATGTTCCAAACACACCCCATGCACAACTCCACCGGGGAAGGTGCCAGACAGGAGTTCTCCTGGTAGTTTTTACACTACCTTGGTAGGCACCTGAAAGGCACCACAAAAGTTTTTCTACCTGCTTTCTGGGCTGAGATGGGGAATCGCTGAATTTTGGACTCGGCCGGTGACAAAATGTTCCAAACACACCCCCTGCACAACTCCACCGGGGAAGGTGCCAGACAAGCGTTCTCTTGATAGTTTTTACACTACCTTGGTAGGCATCTAAAAGACACCACAAAAGTTGTTCTACCTGCTTTCTGGGCTGAGATGGGGAACAGCTGAATTTTGGACTCGGCTGGTGACAAAATGTTCCAAACACACCCCCTGCACAACTCCACCGGGGAAGGTGCCAGACGGGAGTTCTCCTGGTAGTTTTTACATTGCTCCGGTAGGCATCTAAAAGACACCACAAAAGATGTTCTACCTGCTTTCTGGGCTGAGATGGGGAACCGCTGAATTTTGGAGTCGGCCGGTGACAAAATGTTCCAAACACACCCCATGCACAACTCCACCGGGGAAGGTGCCAGGCAGGAGTTCTCTTGGTAGATTTTACACTACCTTGGTAGGGAGCTGAAAGGCAGCACAAAAGTTGTTCTACCTGCTTTCTGGGCTGAGATGGGGAATCGCTGAATTTTGGACTCGGCCGGTGACAAAATGTTCCAAACACACCCCATGCACAACTCCACCGGGGAAGGTGCCAGACAGGAGTTTTCCTGGTAGTTTTTACACTACCTTGGTAGGCACCTGAAAGGCACCACAAAAGTTGTTCTACCTGCTTTCTGGGCTGAGATGGGGAACCGCTGAATTTTTGGACTCTGCTGGTGACAAAATGTTCCGAACACACCCCATGCACAACTCCACCGGGGAAGGTGCCAGACGGGAGTTCTCCTGGTAGTTTTTACATTGCTCCGGTAGGCATCTGAAAGACACCACAAAAGTTGTTCTACCTGCTTTCTGGGCTGAGATGGGGAACAGCTGAATTTTGGAGTCGGCTGGTGACAAAATGTTCCAAACACACCCCCTGCACAACTCCACCAAGGAAGGTGCCAGACAGGAGTTCTCCTGGTAGTTTTTACATTGCTCTGGTAGGCATCTGAAAGACACCACAAAAGTTGTTCTACCTGCTTTCTGGGCTGAGATGGGGAACCGCTGAATTTTGGAGTCGGCTGGTGACAAAATGTTCCGAACACACCCCATGCACAACTCCACCGGGGAAGGTGCCAGACAAGAGTTCTCTTGAGAGTTTTTACACTACCTTGGTAGGCATTTGAAAGACACCACAAAAGTTGTTTTACCTGCTTTCTGGGCTGAGATGGGGAACCGCTGAATTTTGGACTCGGCCGGTGACAAAATGTTCCAAAGACACCCCATGCACAACTCCACCGGGGTATGTGCCAGACAAGCGTTCTCTTGATAGTTTTTACACTACCTTGGTAGGCATGTGAAAGACACCACAAAAGTTGTTCTACCTGCTTTCTGGGCTGAGATGGGGAATCGCTGAATTTTGGACTCGGCTGGTGACAAAATGTTCCAAACACACCCCCTGCACAACTCCACCGGGGAAGGTGCCAGACGGGAGTTCTCCTGGTAGTTTTTACATTGCTCCGGTAGGCATCTGAAAGACACCACAAAAGTTGTTCTATCTGCTTTCTGGGCTGAGATGGGGAATCGCTGAATTTTGGACTCGGCCGGTGACAAAATGTTCCAAACACACCCCCTGCACAACTCCACCGGGGAAGGTGCCAGACAGGAGTTCTCTTAGTAGTTTTTACACTACCTTGGTAGGCATCTAAAAGACACCACAAAAGTTGTTCTACCTGCTTTCTGGGCTGAGATGGGGAACCGCTGAATTTTGGACTCGGCTGGTGACAAAATGTTCCAAACACACCCCCTGCACAACTCCACCGGGGAAGGTGCCAGACAGGAGTTCTCTTGATAGTTTTTACACTACCTTGGTAGGCATCTGAAAGACACCACAAAAGTTGTTCTACCTGCTTTCTGGGCTGAGATGGGGAAACGCTGAATTTTGGAGTCGGCTGGTGACAATATGTTCCAAACACACCCCCTGCACAACTCCACCGGAAAAGGTGCCAGACGGGAGTTTTCCTGGTAGTTTTTACATTGCTCCGGTAGGCAGCTGAAAGACACCACAAAAGTTGTTCTATCTGCTTTCTGGGCTGAGATGGGGAATCGCTGAATTTTGGACTCGGCCGGTGACAAAATGTTCCAAAGACACCCCATGCACAACTCCACCGGGGAAGGTGCCAGACAGGAGTTCTCTTAGAAGTTTTTACACTACCTTGGTAGGCATCTGAAAGACACCACAAAAGTTGTTCTACCTGCTTTCTGGGCTGAGATGGGGAAACGCTGAATTTTGGACTCGGCTGGTGACAAAATGTTCCAAACACACCCCCTGCACAACTCCACCGGGGAAGGTGCCAGGCAGGAGTTCTCTTGGTAGTTTTTACACTACCTTGGTAGGCATTTAAAAGGCACCACAAAAGTTGTTCTACCTGCTTTCTGGGCTGAGATGGGGAACCGCTGAATTTTTGGACTCGGCTGGTGACAAAATGTTCCAAACACACCCCCTGCACAACTCCACCGGGGAAGGTGCCAGACAGGAGTTCTCCTGGTAGTTTTTACATTGCTCCGGTAGGCAGCTGAAAGACACCACAAAAGTTGTTCTATCTGCTTTCTGGGCTGAGATGGGGAATCGCTGAATTTTGGACTCGGCCGGTGACAAAATGTTCCAAAGACACCCCATGCAGAACTCCACCGGGGAAGGTGCCAGACAGGAGTTCTCTTAGTAGTTTTTACACTACCTTGGTAGGCATCTAAAAGACACCACAAAAGTTGTTCTACCTGCTTTCTGGGCTGAGATGGGGAAACGCTGAATTTTGGACTCGGCTGGTGACAAAATGTTCCAAACACACCCCCTGCACAACTCCACCGGGGAAGGTGCCAGACAGGAGTTCTCCTGGTAGTTTTTACATTGCTCCGGTAGGCATCTGAAAGACACCACAGAAGTTGTTCTACCTGCTTTCTAGGCTGAGATGGGGAACCGCTGAATTTTGGACTCGGCTGGTGACAAAATGTTCCAAACACACCCCCTGCACAACTCCACCGGGGAAGGTGCCAGACAGGAGTTCTCTTGATAGTTTTTACACTACCTTGGTAGGCATCTAAAAGACACCACAAAAGTTGTTCTACCTGCTTTCTGGGCTGAGATGGGGAACCGCTGAATTTTGGAGTCGGCTGGTGACAAAATGTTCCAAAGACACCCCCTGCACAACTCCACCGGGGAAGGTGCCAGACAGGAGTTCTCCTGGTAGTTTTTACATTGCTCTGGTAGGCATCTGAAAGACACCACAAAAGTTGTTCTACCTGCTTTCTGGGCTGAGATGGGGAACCGCTGAATTTTGGAGTCGGCTGGTGACAAAATGTTCCAAAGACACCCCCTGCACAACTCCACCGGGGAAGGTGCCAGACAAGAGTTCTCTTAGTAGTTTTTACATTGCTCCGGTAGGCATCTGAAAGACACCACAAAAGTTGTTCTACCTGCTTTCTGGGCTGAGATGGGGAACCGCTGAATTTTGGACTCGGCTGGTAGACGAAATGTTCCAAACACACCCCCTGCACAACTCCACCGGGGAAGGTGCCAGACAGGAGTTCTCTTGATAGTTTTTACACTACCTTGGTAGGCATCTGAAAGACACCACAAAAGTTGTTCTACCTGCTTTCTGGGCTGAGATGGGGAAACGCTGAATTTTGGAGTCGGCTGGTGACAAAATGTTCCAAAGACACCCCCTGCACAACTCCACCGGGGAAGGTGCCAGACGGGAGTTCTCCTGGTAGTTTTTACATTGCTCCGGTAGGCATCTGAAAGACACCACAAAAGTTGTTCTATCTGCTTTCTGGGCTGAGATGGGGAATCGCTGAATTTTGGACTCGGCCGGTGACAAAATGTTCCAAAGACACCCCATGCACAACTCCACCGGGGAGGGTGCCAGACAGGAGTTCTCTTAGAAGTTTTTACACTACCTTGGTAGGCATCTGAAAGACACCACAAAAGTTGTTCTACCTGCTTTCTGGGCTGAGATGGGGAACCGCTGAATTTTGGACTCGGCTGGTGACAAAATGTTCCAAACACACCCCCTGCACAACTCCACCGGGGAAGGTGCCAGACGGGAGTTCTCCTGGTAGTTTTTACATTGCTCCGGTAGGCATCTGAAAGACACCACAAAAGTTGTTCTACCTGCTTTCTGGGCTGAGATGGGGAACAGCTGAATTTTGGAGTCGGCTGGTGACAAAATGTTCCAAACACACCCCCTGCACAACTCCACCGGGGAAGGTGCCAGACAGGAGTTCTCCTGGTAGTTTTTACATTGCTCTGGTAGGCATCTGAAAGACACCACAAAAGTTGTTCTACCTGCTTTCTGGGCTGAGATGGGGAACCGCTGAATTTTGGAGTCGGCTGGTGACAAAATGTTCCGAACACACCCCATGCACAACTCCACCGGGGAAGGTGCCAGACAAGAGTTCTCTTGAGAGTTTTTACACTACCTTGGTAGGCATCTGAAAGACACCACAAAAGTTGTTTTACCTGCTTTCTGGGCTGAGATGGGGAACCGCTGAATTTTGGACTCGGCCGGTGACAAAATGTTCCAAAGACACCCCATGCACAACTCCACCGGGGTATGTGCCAGACAAGCGTTCTCTTGATAGTTTTTACACTACCTTGGTAGGCATGTGAAAGACACCACAAAAGTTGTTCTACCTGCTTTCTGGGCTGAGATGGGGAATCGCTGAATTTTGGACTCGGCTGGTGACAAAATGTTCCAAACACACCCCCTGCACAACTCCACCGGGGAAGGTGCCAGACGGGAGTTCTCCTGGTAGTTTTTACATTGCTCCGGTAGGCATCTGAAAGACACCACAAAAGTTGTTCTACCTGCTTTCTGGGCTGAGATGGGGAAACGCTGAATTTTGGACTCGGCTGGTGACAAAATGTTCCAAACACACCCCCTGCACAACTCCACCGGGGAAGGTGCCAGGCAGGAGTTCTCTTGGTAGTTTTTACACTACCTTGGTAGGCATTTGAAAGGCACCACAAAAGTTGTTCTACCTGCTTTCTGGGCTGAGATGGGGAACCGCTGAATTTTTGGACTCGGCTGGTGACAAAATGTTCCAAACACACCCCCTGCACAACTCCACCGGGGAAGGTGCCAGACAGGAGTTCTCCTGGTAGTTTTTACATTGCTCCGGTAGGCAGCTGAAAGACACCACAAAAGTTGTTCTATCTGCTTTCTGGGCTGAGATGGGGAATCGCTGAATTTTGGACTCGGCCGGTGACAAAATGTTCCAAAGACACCCCATGCAGAACTCCACCGGGGAAGGTGCCAGACAGGAGTTCTCTTAGTAGTTTTTACACTACCTTGGTAGGCATCTAAAAGACACCACAAAAGTTGTTCTACCTGCTTTCTGGGCTGAGATGGGGAAACGCTGAATTTTGGAGTCGGCTGGTGACAAAATGTTCCAAACACACCCCCTGCACAACTCCACCGGGGAAGGTGCCAGACAGGAGTTCTCCTGGTAGTTTTTACATTGCTCCGGTAGGCATCTGAAAGACACCACAAAAGTTGTTCTACCTGCTTTCTAGGCTGAGATGGGGAACCGCTGAATTTTGGACTCGGCTGGTGACAAAATGTTCCAAACACACCCCCTGCACAACTCCACCGGGGAAGGTGCCAGACAGGAGTTCTCTTGATAGTTTTTACACTACCTTGGTAGGCATCTAAAAGACACCACAAAAGTTGTTCTACCTGCTTTCTGGGCTGAGATGGGGAAACGCTGAATTTTGGAGTCGGCTGGTGACAAAATGTTCCAAAGACACCCCCTGCACAACTCCACCGGGGAAGGTGCCAGACAGGAGTTCTCCTGGTAGTTTTTACATTGCTCTGGTAGGCATCTGAAAGACACCACAAAAGTTGTTCTACCTGCTTTCTGGGCTGAGATGGGGAACCGCTGAATTTTGGAGTCGGCTGGTGACAAAATGTTCCAAAGACACCCCCTGCACAACTCCACCGGGGAAGGTGCCAGACAAGAGTTCTCTTAGTAGTTTTTACATTGCTCCGGTAGGCATCTGAAAGACACCACAAAAGTTGTTCTACCTGCTTTCTGGGCTGAGATGGGGAACCGCTGAATTTTGGACTCGGCTGGTAGACGAAATGTTCCAAACACACCCCCTGCACAACTCCACCGGGGAAGGTGCCAGACAGGAGTTCTCTTGATAGTTTTTACACTACCTTGGTAGGCATCTGAAAGACACCACAAAAGTTGTTCTACCTGCTTTCTGGGCTGAGATGGGGAACCGCTGAATTTTGGACTCGGCCGGTGACAAAATGTTCCAAAGACACCCCATGCACAACTCCACCGGGGAAGGTGCCAGACAGGAGTTCTCTTAGAAGTTTTTACACTACCTTGGTAGGCATCTGAAAGACACCACAAAAGTTGTTCTACCTGCTTTCTGGGCTGAGATGGGGAACCGCTGAATTTTGGACTCGGCTGGTGACAAAATGTTCCAAACACACCCCCTGCACAACTCCACCGGGGAAGGTGCCAGACGGGAGTTCTCCTGGTAGTTTTTACATTGCTCCGGTAGGCATCTGAAAGACACCACAAAAGTTGTTCTACCTGCTTTCTGGGCTGAGATGGGGAACAGCTGAATTTTGGAGTCGGCTGGTGACAAAATGTTCCAAACACACCCCCTGCACAACTCCACCGGGGAAGGTGCCAGACAGGAGTTCTCCTGGTAGTTTTTACATTGCTCTGGTAGGCATCTGAAAGACACCACAAAAGTTGTTCTACCTGCTTTCTGGGCTGAGATGGGGAACCGCTGAATTTTGGAGTCGGCTGGTGACAAAATGTTCCGAACACACCCCATGCACAACTCCACCGGGGAAGGTGCCAGACAAGAGTTCTCTTGAGAGTTTTTACACTACCTTGGTAGGCATCTGAAAGACACCACAAAAGTTGTTTTACCTGCTTTCTGGGCTGAGATGGGGAACCGCTGAATTTTGGACTCGGCCGGTGACAAAATGTTCCAAAGACACCCCATGCACAACTCCACCGGGGTATGTGCCAGACAAGCGTTCTCTTGATAGTTTTTACACTACCTTGGTAGGCATGTGAAAGACACCACAAAAGTTGTTCTACCTGCTTTCTGGGCTGAGATGGGGAATCGCTGAATTTTGGACTCGGCTGGTGACAAAATGTTCCAAACACACCCCCTGCACAACTCCACCGGGGAAGGTGCCAGACGGGAGTTCTCCTGGTAGTTTTTACATTGCTCCGGTAGGCATCTGAAAGACACCACAAAAGTTGTTCTATCTGCTTTCTGGGCTGAGATGGGGAATCGCTGAATTTTGGACTCGGCCGGTGACAAAATGTTCCAAAGACACCCCATGCACAACTCCACCGGGGAAGGTGCCAGACAGGAGTTCTCTTAGTAGTTTTTACACTACCTTGGTAGGCATCTAAAAGACACCACAAAAGTTGTTCTACCTGCTTTCTGGGCTGAGATGGGGAACCGCTGAATTTTGGACTCGGCTGGTGACAAAATGTTCCAAACACACCCCCTGCACAACTCCACCGGGGAAGGTGCCAGACAGGAGTTCTCCTCGTAGTTTTTACACTACCTTGGTAGGCATCTGAAAGACACCACAAAAGTTGTTCTACCTGCTTTCTGGGCTGAGATGGGGAAACGCTGAATTTTGGAGTCGGCTGGTGACAATATGTTCCAAACACACCCCCTGCACAACTCCACCGGAAAAGGTGCCAGACGGGAGTTTTCCTGGTAGTTTTTACATTGCTCCGGTAGGCATCTGAAAGACACCACAAAAGTTGTTCTATCTGCTTTCTGGGCTGAGATGGGGAAACGCTGAATTTTGGACTCGGCCGGTGACAAAATGTTCCAAAGACACCCCATGCACAACTCCACCGGGGAAGGTGCCAGACAGGAGTTCTCTTAGAAGTTTTTACACTACCTTGGTAGGCATCTGAAAGACACCACAAAAGTTGTTCTACCTGCTTTCTGGGCTGAGATGGGGAAACGCTGAATTTTGGACTCGGCTGGTGACAAAATGTTCCAAACACACCCCCTGCACAACTCTACCGGGGAAGGTGCCAGACAGGAGTTCTCTTGGTAGTTTTTACACTACCTTGGTAGGCATTTGAAAGGCACCACAAAAGTTGTTCTACCTGCTTTCTGGGCTGAGATGGGGAACCGCTGAATTTTTGGACTCGGCTGGTGACAAAATGTTCCAAACACACCCCATGCACAACTCCACCGGGGAAGGTGCCAGACAGGAGTTCTCCTGGTAGTTTTTACATTGCTCCGGTAGGCAGCTGAAAGACACCACAAAAGTTGTTCTATCTGCTTTCTGGGCTGAGATGGGGAATCGCTGAATTTTGGACTCGGCCGGTGACAAAATGTTCCAAAGACACCCCATGCAGAACTCCACCGGGGAAGGTGCCAGACAGGAGTTCTCTTAGTAGTTTTTACACTACCTTGGTAGGCATCTAAAAGACACCACAAAAGTTGTTCTACCTGCTTTCTGGGCTGAGATGGGGAAACGCTGAATTTTGGACTCGGCTGGTGACAAAATGTTCCAAACACACCCCCTGCACAACTCCACCGGGGAAGGTGCCAGACAGGAGTTCTCCTGGTAGTTTTTACATTGCTCCGGTAGGCATCTGAAAGACACCACAGAAGTTGTTCTACCTGCTTTCTGGGCTGAGATGGGGAACCGCTGAATTTTGGACTCGGCTGGTGACAAAATGTTCCAAACACACCCCCTGCACAACTCCACCGGGGAAGGTGCCAGACAGGAGTTCTCTTGATAGTTTTTACACTACCTTGGTAGGCATCTAAAAGACACCACAAAAGTTGTTCTACCTGCTTTCTGGGCTGAGATGGGGAACCGCTGAATTTTGGAGTCGGCTGGTGACAAAATGTTCCAAAGACACCCCCTGCACAACTCCACCGGGGAAGGTGCCAGACAGGAGTTCTCCTGGTAGTTTTTACATTGCTCCGGTAGGCATCTGAAAGACACCACAAAAGTTGTTCTATCTGCTTTCTGGGCTGAGATGGGGAATCGCTGAATTTTGGACTCGGCCGGTGACAAAATGTTCCAAAGACACCCCATGCACAACTCCACCGGGGAAGGTGCCAGACAGGAGTTCTCTTAGAAGTTTTTACACTACCTTGGTAGGCATCTGAAAGACACCACAAAAGTTGTTCTACCTGCTTTCTGGGCTGAGATGGGGAACCGCTGAATTTTGGAGTCGGCTGGTGACAAAATGTTCCAAACACACCCCCTGCACAACTCCACCGGGGAAGGTGCCAGACAGGAGTTCTCCTGGTAGATTTTACACTACCTTGGTAGGGAGCTGAAAGGCAGCACAAAAGTTGTTCTACCTGCTTTCTGGGCTGAGATGGGGAATCGCTGAATTTTGGACTTGGCCGGTGACAAAATGTTCCAAACACACCCCCTGCACAACTCCACCGGGGAAGGTGCCAGACAGGAGTTCTCCTGGTAGTTTTTACACTACCTTGGTAGGCACCTGAAAGGCACCACAAAAGTTGTTCTACCTGCTTTCTGGGCTGAGATGGGGAATCGCTGAATTTTGGACTCGGCCGGTGACAAAATGTTCCAAACACACCCCCTGCACAACTCCACCAGGGAAGGTGCCAGACAAGCGTTCTCTTGATAGTTTTTACACTACCTTGGTAGGCATCTAAAAGACACCACAAAAGTTGTTCTACCTGCTTTCTGGGCTGAGATGGGGAACAGCTGAATTTTGGACTCGGCTGGTGACAAAATGTTCCAAACACACCCCCTGCACAACTCCACCGGGGAAGGTGCCAGACGGGAGTTCTCCTGGTAGTTTTTACATTGCTCCGGTAGGCATCTAAAAGACACCACAAAAGATGTTCTACCTGCTTTCTGGGCTGAGATGGGGAACCGCTGAATTTTGGAGTCGGCCGGTGACAAAATGTTCCAAACGCACCCCCTGCACAACTCCACCGGGGAAGGTGCCAGGCAGGAGTTCTCTTGGTAGATTTTACACTACCTTGGTAGGGAGCTGAAAGGCAGCACAAAAGTTGTTCTACCTGCTTTCTGGGCTGAGATGGGGAATCGCTGAATTTTGGACTCGGCCGGTGACAAAATGTTCCAAACACACCCCATGCACAACTCCACCGGGGAAGGTGCCAGACAGGAGTTCTCTTAGTAGTTTTTACATTGCTCCGGTAGGCATCTGAAAGACACCACAAAAGTTGTTCTACCTGCTTTCTGGGCTGAGATGGGGAACCGCTGAATTTTGGACTCGGCTGGTGACAAAATGTTCCAAACACACCCCATGCACAACTCCACCGGGGAAGGTGCCAGACAGGAGTTCTCTTGATAGTTTTTACACTACCTTGGTAGGCATCTGAAAGACACCACAAAAGTTGTTCTACCTGCTTTCTGGGCTGAGATGGGGAAACGCTGAATTTTGGAGTCGGCTGGTGACAAAATGTTCCAAAGACACCCCATGCACAACTCCACCGGGGAAGGTGCCAGACGGGAGTTCTCCTGGTAGTTTTTACATTGCTCCGGTAGGCATCTGAAAGACACCACAAAAGTTGTTCTATCTGCTTTCTGGGCTGAGATGGGGAATCGCTGAATTTTGGACTCGGCCGGTGACAAAATGTTCCAAACACACCCCATGCACAACTCCACCGGGGAAGGTGCCAGACAGGAGTTCTCTTAGAAGTTTTTACACTACCTTGGTAGGCATCTGAAAGACACCACAAAAGTTGTTCTACCTGCTTTCTGGGCTGAGATGGGGAAACGCTGAATTTTGGACTCGGCTGGTGACAAAATGTTCCAAACACACCCCCTGCACAACTCCACCGGGGAAGGTGCCAGACAGGAGTTCTCCTGGTAGATTTTACACTACCTTGGTAGGGAGCTGAAAGGCAGCACAAAAGTTGTTCTACCTGCTTTCTGGGCTGAGATGGGGAATCGCTGAATTTTGGACTTGGCCGGTGACAAAATGTTCCAAACACACCCCATGCACAACTCCACCGGGGAAGGTGCCAGACAGGAGTTCTCCTGGTAGTTTTTACACTACCTTGGTAGGCACCTGAAAGGCACCACAAAAGTTTTTCTACCTGCTTTCTGGGCTGAGATGGGGAATCGCTGAATTTTGGACTCGGCCGGTGACAAAATGTTCCAAACACACCCCCTGCACAACTCCACCGGGGAAGGTGCCAGACAAGCGTTCTCTTGATAGTTTTTACACTACCTTGGTAGGCATCTAAAAGACACCACAAAAGTTGTTCTACCTGCTTTCTGGGCTGAGATGGGGAACAGCTGAATTTTGGACTCGGCTGGTGACAAAATGTTCCAAACACACCCCCTGCACAACTCCACCGGGGAAGGTGCCAGACGGGAGTTCTCCTGGTAGTTTTTACATTGCTCCGGTAGGCATCTAAAAGACACCACAAAAGATGTTCTACCTGCTTTCTGGGCTGAGATGGGGAACCGCTGAATTTTGGAGTCGGCCGGTGACAAAATGTTCCAAACACACCCCCTGCACAACTCCACCGGGGAAGGTGCCAGGCAGGAGTTCTCTTGGTAGATTTTACACTACCTTGGTAGGGAGCTGAAAGGCAGCACAAAAGTTGTTCTACCTGCTTTCTGGGCTGAGATGGGGAATCGCTGAATTTTGGACTCGGCCGGTGACAAAATGTTCCAAACACACCCCATGCACAACTCCACCGGGGAAGGTGCCAGACAGGAGTTTTCCTGGTAGTTTTTACACTACCTTGGTAGGCACCTGAAAGGCACCACAAAAGTTGTTCTACCTGCTTTCTGGGCTGAGATGGGGAACCGCTGAATTTTGGAGTCGGGCGGTGACAAAATGTTCCAAACACACCCCCTGCACAACTCCACCGGGGAAGGTGCCAGACAGGAGTTCTGTTGGTAGTTTTTACATTGCTCCGGTAGGCATCTGAAAGAC
This sequence comes from Falco biarmicus, assembly GCF_023638135.1. NCBI lineage: Eukaryota > Metazoa > Chordata > Aves > Falconiformes > Falconidae > Falco > Falco biarmicus. The sequence continues at coordinate 148,041 of NW_026611768.1, forward strand.
ACCACAAAAGTTGTTCTACCTGCTTTCTGGGCTGAGATGGGGAACCGCTGAATTTTGGACTCGGCTGGTGACAAAATGTTCCAAACACACCCCCTGCACAACTCCACCGGGGAAGGTGCCAGACGGGAGTTCTCCTGGTAGTTTTTACATTGCTCCGGTAGGCATCTAAAAGACACCACAAAAGATGTTCTACCTGCTTTCTGTGCTGAGATGGGGAACCGCTGAATTTTGGAGTCGGCCGGTGACAAAATGTTCCAAACACACCCCCTGCACAACTCCACCGGGGAAGGTGCCAGGCAGGAGTTCTCTTGGTAGATTTTACACTACCTTGGTAGGGAGCTGAAAGGCAGCACAAAAGTTGTTCTACCTGCTTTCTGGGCTGAGATGGGGAACCGCTGAATTTTGGACTCGGCCGGTGACAAAATGTTCCAAACACACCCCCTGCAAAACTCCACCGGGGAAGGTGCCAGACAAGCGTTCTCTTGATAGTTTTTACACTACCTTGGTAGGCATCTAAAAGACACCACAAAAGTTGTTCTACCTGCTCTCTGGGCTGTGATGGGGAACAGCTGAATTTTGGACTCGGCTGGTGACAAAATGTTCCAAAGACACCCCCTGCACAACTATACCGGGGAAGGTGCCAGACAGGAGTTCTCCTGGTAGTTTTTACATTGCTCCGGTAGGCATCTAAAAGACACCACAAAAGATGTTCTACCTGCTTTCTGGGCTGAGATGGGGAACCGCTGAATTTTGGAGTCGGCCGGTGACAAAATGTTCCAAACACACCCCCTGCACAACTCCACCGGGGAAGGTGCCAGACAGGAGTTCTCTTGGTAGATTTTACACTACCTTGGAAGGGAGCTGAAAGGCAGCACAAAAGTTGTTCTACCTGCTTTCTGGGCTGAGATGGGGAATCGCTGAATTTTGGACTCGGCCGGTGACAAAATGTTCCAAAGACACCCCATGCACAACTCCACCGGGGAAGGTGCCAGACAGGAGTTCTCCTGGTAGTTTTTACACTACCTTGGTAGGCATTTGAAAGGCACCACAAAAGTTGTTCTACCTGCTTTCTGGGCTGAGATGGGGAAACGCTGAATTTTGGAGTCGGCTGGTGACAAAATGTTCCAAACACACCCCATGCACAACTCCACCGGGGAAGGTGCCAGACAGGAGTTCTCCTGGTAGTTTTTACATTGCTCCGGTAGGCATCTGAAAGACACCACAAAAGTTGTTCTACCTGCTTTCTGGGCTGAGATGGGGAACCGCTGAATTTTGGAGTCGGCCAGAGACAAAATGTTCCAAACACACCCCCTGCACAACTCCACCGGGGAAGGTGCCAGGCAGGAGTTCTCTTGGTAGATTTTACACTACCTTGGTAGGGAGCTGAAAGGCAGCACAAAAGTTGTTGTACCTGCTTTCTGGGCTGAGATGGGGAATCGCTGAATTTTGGACTCGGCCGGTGACAAAATGTTCCAAACACACCCCATGCACAACTCCACCGGGGAAGGTGCCAGACAGGAGTTCTCTTAGTAGTTTTTACATTGCTCCGGTAGGCATCTGAAAGACACCACAAAAGTTGTTCTACCTGCTTTCTGGGCTGAGATGGGGAACCGCTGAATTTTGGACTCGGCTGGTGACAAAATGTTCCAAACACACCCCCTGCACAACTCCACCGGGGAAGGTGCCAGACAGGAGTTCTCTTGATAGTTTTTACACTACCTTGGTAGGGAGCTGAAAGGCAGCACAAAAGTTGTTCTACCTGCTTTCTGGGCTGAGATGGGGAATCGCTGAATTTTGGACTTGGCCGGTGACAAAATGTTCCAAACACACCCCCTGCACAACTCCACCGGGGAAGGTGCCAGACGGGAGTTCTCCTGGTAGTTTTTACATTGCTCCGGTAGGCATCTGAAAGACACCACAAAAGTTGTTCTATCTGCTTTCTGGGCTGAGATGGGGAATCGCTGAATTTTGGACTCGGCCGGTGACAAAATGTTCCAAACACACCCCATGCACAACTCCACCGGGGAAGGTGCCAGACAGGAGTTCTCTTAGTAGTTTTTACACTACCTTGGTAGGCAGCTGAAAGGCACCACAAAAGTTGTTCTACCTGCTTTCTGGGCTGAGATGGGGAACCGCTGAATTTTGGAGTCGGCCGGTGACAAAATGTTCCAAACACACCCCATGCACAACTCCACCGGGGAAGGTGCCAGACAGGAGTTCTCCTGGTAGTTTTTACACTACCTTGGTAGGCACCTGAAAGGCACCACAAAAGTTGTTCTACCTGCTTTCTGGGCTGAGATGGGGAATCGCTGAATTTTGGAGTCGGGCGGTGACAAAATGTTCCAAACACACCCCCTGCACAACTCCACCGGGGAAGGTGCCAGACAGGAGTTCTCCTGGTAGTTTTTACATTGCTCCGGTAGGCATCTGAAAGACACCACAAAAGTTGTTCTACCTGCTTTCTGGGCTGAGATGGGGAACCGCTGAATTTTGGACTCGGCCGGTGACAAAATGTTCCAAACACACCCCCTGCACAACTCCACTAGCGAAGGTGCCAGACAGGAGTTCTCCTGGTAGTTTTTACACTACCTTGGTAGGCAGCTGAAAGGCACCACAAAAGTTGTTCTACCTGCTTTCTGGGCTGAGATGGGGAACCGCTGAATTTTGGACTCGGCCGGTGACAAAATGTTCCAAAGACACCCCCTGCACAACTCCACCGGGGAAGGTGCCAGACAAGCGTTCTCTTGATAGTTTTTACACTACCTTGGTAGGCATCTAAAAGACACCACAAAAGTTGTTCTACCTGCTTTCTGGGCTGTGATGGGGAACAGCTGAATTTTGGACTCGGCTGGTGACAAAATGTTCCAAAGACACCCCCTGCACAACTATACCGGGGAAGGTGCCAGACAGGAGTTCTCCTGGTAGTTTTTACATTGCTCCGGTAGGCATCTAAAAGACACCACAAAAGATGTTCTACCTGCTTTCTGGGCTGAGATGGGGAACCGCTGAATTTTGGACTCGGCCGGTGACAAAATGTTCCAAAGACACCCCATGCACAACTCCACCGGGGAAGGTGCCAGGCAGGAGTTCTCCTGGTAGTTTTTACACTACCTTGGTAGGCATTTGAAAGGCACCACAAAAGTTGTTCTACCTGCTTTCTGGGCTGAGATGGGGAAACGCTGAATTTTGGAGTCGGCTGGTGACAAAATGTTCCAAACACACCCCATGCACAACTCCACCGGGGAAGGTGCCAGACGGGAGTTCTCCTGGTAGTTTTTACATTGCTCCGGTAGGCATCTGAAAGACACCACAAAAGTTGTTCTACCTGCTTTCTGGGCTGAGATGGGGAACCGCTGAATTTTGGACTCGGCTGGTGACAAAATGTTCCAAACACACCCCCTGCACAACTCCACCGGGGAAGGTGCCAGACAGGAGTTCTCCTGGTAGATTTTACACTACCTTGGTAGGCACCTGAAAGACACCACAAAAGTTGTTCTACCTGCTTTCTGGGCTGAGATGGGGAACCGCTGAATTTTGGACTCGGCCGGTGACAAAATGTTCCAAACACACCCCATGCACAACTCCACCGGGGAAGGTGCCAGGCAGGAGTTCTCTTGGTAGTTTTTACACTACCTTGGTAGGCATTTGAAAGGCACCACAAAAGTTGTTCTACCTGCTTTCTGGGCTGAGATGGGGAACCGCTGAATTTTTGGACTCGGCTGGTGACAAAATATTCCGAACACACCCCATGCACAACTCCACCGGGGAAGGTGCCAGACAGGAGTTCAATAATAGTTTTTACACTACCTTGGTAGGCAGCTGAAAGACACCACAAAAGTTGTTCTACCTGCTTTCTGGGCTGAGATGGGGAACAGCTGAATTTTGGAGTCGGCCGGTGACAAAATGTTCCAAACACACCCCATGCACAACTCCACTAGCGAAGGTGCCAGGGACGAGCTCTGTTGGTAGTTTTTACATTGCTCCGGTAGGCATCAAAAGGACACCACAAAAGTTGTTCTACCTGCTTTCTGGGCTGAGATGGGGAATCGCTGAATTTTGGACTCGGCCGGTGACAAAATGTTCCAAACACACCCCCTGCACAACTCCACCGGGGAAGGTGCCAGACAGGAGTTCTCCTGGTAGTTTTTACACTACCTTGGTAGGCATTTGAAAGGCACCACAAAAGTTGTTCTACCTGCTTTCTGGGCTGAGATGGGGAACCGCTGAATTTTGGACTCGGCTGGTGACAAAATGTTCCAAACACACCCCATGCACAACTCCACCGGGGAAGGTGCCAGACAGGAGTTCTCCTGGTAGTTTTTACATTGCTCTGGTAGGCATCTGAAAGACACCACAAAAGTTGTTCTACCTGCTTTCTGGGCTGAGATGGGGAACCGCTGAATTTTGGACTCGACCGGTGACAAAATGTTCCAAACACACCCCCTGCACAACTCCACCGGCGAAGGTGCCAGACAGGAGTTCCCTTAGTAGTTTTTACACTACCTTGGCAGGCAGCTGAAAGGCACCACAAAAGTTGTTCTACCTGCTTTCTGGGCTGAGATGGGGAACCGCTGAATTTTGGAGTCGGCCGGTGACAAAATGTTCCAAACACACCCCATGCACAACTCCACCGGGGAAGGTGCCAGACAGGAGTTCTCCTGGTAGTTTTTACACTACCTTGGTAGGCAGCTGAAAGGCACCACAAAAGTTGTTCTACCTGCTTTCTGGGCTGAGATGGGGAACCGCTGAATTTTGGACTCTGCTGGTGACAAAATGTTCCAAACACACCCCATGCACAACTCTACTAGCGAAGGTGCCAGGGACGAGCTCTGTTGGTAGTTTTTACATTGCTCCGGTAGGCATCAAAAGGACACCACAAAAGTTGTTCTACCTGCTTTCTGGGCTGAGATGGGGAACCGCTGAATTTTGGAGTCGGCTGGTAACAAAATGTTCCAAAGACACCCCATGCACAACTCCACCGGGGAAGGTGCCAGACAGGAGTTCTCCTGGTAGTTTTTACATTGCTCCGGTAGGCATTTGAAAGACACCACAAAAGTTGTTCTACCTGCTTTCTGGGCTGAGATGGGGAATCGCTGAATTTTGGACTCGGCCGGTGACAAAATGTTCCAAACACACCCCCTGCACAACTCCACCGGGGAAGGTGCCAGACAGGAGTTCTCCTGGTAGATTTTACACTACCTTGGTAGGGAGCTGAAAGGCAGCACAAAAGTTGTTCTACCTGCTTTCTGGGCTGAGATGGGGAATCGCTGAATTTTGGACTTGGCCGGTGACAAAATGTTCCAAACACACCCCATGCACAACTCCACCGGGGAAGGTGCCAGACAGGAGTTCTCCTGGTAGTTTTTACACTACCTTGGTAGGCACTTGAAAGGCACCACAAAAGTTTTTCTACCTGCTTTCTGGGCTGAGATGGGGAATCGCTGAATTTTGGACTCGGCCGGTGACAAAATGTTCCAAACACACCCCCTGCACAACTCCACCGGGGAAGGTGCCAGACAAGCGTTCTCTTGATAGTTTTTACACTACCTTGGTAGGCATCTAAAAGACACCACAAAAGTTGTTCTACCTGCTTTCTGGGCTGAGATGGGGAACAGCTGAATTTTGGAGTCGGCCGGTGACAAAATGTTCCAAACACACCCCATGCACAACTCCACCGGGGAAGGTGCCAGACAGGAGTTCTCCTGGTAGTTTTTACACTACCTTGGTAGGCAGCTGAAAGGCACCACAAAAGTTGTTCTACCTGCTTTCTGGGCTGAGATGGGGAACCGCTGAATTTTGGACTCTGCTGGTGACAAAATGTTCCAAACACACCCCATGCACAACTCTACTAGCGAAGGTGCCAGGGACGAGCTCTGTTGGTAGTTTTTACATTGCTCCGGTAGGCATCAAAAGGACACCACAAAAGTTGTTCTACCTGCTTTCTGGGCTGAGATGGGGAACCGCTGAATTTTGGAGTCGGCTGGTAACAAAATGTTCCAAAGACACCCCATGCACAACTCCACCGGGGAAGGTGCCAGACAGGAGTTCTCCTGGTAGTTTTTACATTGCTCCGGTAGGCATCTGAAAGACACCACAAAAGTTGTTCTACCTGCTTTCTGGGCTGAGATGGGGAATCGCTGAATTTTGGACTCGGCCGGTGACAAAATGTTCCAAACACACCCCCTGCACAACTCCACCGGGGAAGGTGCCAGACAGGAGTTCTCCTGGTAGATTTTACACTACCTTGGTAGGGAGCTGAAAGGCAGCACAAAAGTTGTTCTACCTGCTTTCTGGGCTGAGATGGGGAATCGCTGAATTTTGGACTTGGCCGGTGACAAAATGTTCCAAACACACCCCATGCACAACTCCACCGGGGAAGGTGCCAGACAGGAGTTCTCCTGGTAGTTTTTACACTACCTTGGTAGGCACTTGAAAGGCACCACAAAAGTTTTTCTACCTGCTTTCTGGGCTGAGATGGGGAATCGCTGAATTTTGGACTCGGCCGGTGACAAAATGTTCCAAACACACCCCCTGCACAACTCCACCGGGGAAGGTGCCAGACAAGCGTTCTCTTGATAGTTTTTACACTACCTTGGTAGGCATCTAAAAGACACCACAAAAGTTGTTCTACCTGCTTTCTGGGCTGAGATGGGGAACAGCTGAATTTTGGACTCGGCTGGTGACAAAATGTTCCAAACACACCCCCTGCACAACTCCACCGGGGAAGGTGCCAGACGGGAGTTCTCCTGGTAGTTTTTACATTGCTCCGGTAGGCATCTAAAAGACACCACAAAAGATGTTCTACCTGCTTTCTGGGCTGAGATGGGGAACCGCTGAATTTTGGAGTCGGCCGGTGACAAAATGTTCCAAACACACCCCCTGCACAACTCCACCGGGGAAGGTGCCAGGCAGGAGTTCTCTTGGTAGATTTTACACTACCTTTGTAGGGAGCTGAAAGGCAGCACAAAAGTTGTTCTACCTGCTTTCTGGGCTGAGATGGGGAATCGCTGAATTTTGGACTCGGCCGGTGACAAAATGTTCCAAACACACCCCATGCACAACTCCACCGGGGAAGGTGCCAGACAGGAGTTTTCCTGGTAGTTTTTACACTACCTTGGTAGGCACCTGAAAGGCACCACAAAAGTTGTTCTACCTGCTTTCTGGGCTGAGATGGGGAACCGCTGAATTTTGGAGTCGGGCGGTGACAAAATGTTCCAAACACACCCCCTGCACAACTCCACCGGGGAAGGTGCCAGACAGGAGTTCTGTTGGTAGTTTTTACATTGCTCCGGTAGGCATCTGAAAGACACCACAAAAGTTGTTCTACCTGCTTTCTGGGCTGAGATGGGGAAACGCTGAATTTTGGACTCGGCCGGTGACAAAATGTTCCAAACACACCCCCTGCACAACTCCACTAGCGAAGGTGCCAGACAGGAGTTCTCCTGGTAGTTTTTACACTACCTTGGTAGGCAGCTGAAAGGCACCACAAAAGTTGTTCTACCTGCTTTCTGGGCTGAGATGGGGAACCGCTGAATTTTGGACTCGGCCGGTGACAAAATGTTCCAAACACACCCCCTGCAAAACTCCACCGGGGAAGGTGCCAGACAAGCGTTCTCTTGATAGTTTTTACACTACCTTGGTAGGCATCTAAAAGACACCACAAAAGTTGTTCTACCTGCTTTCTGGGCTGAGATGGGGAACAGCTGAATTTTGGACTCGGCTGATGACAAAATGTTCCAAACACACCCCCTGCACAACTATACCGGGGAAGGTGCCAGACAGGAGTTCTCCTGGTAGGTTTTACATTGCTCCGGTAGGCATCTAAAAGACACCACAAAAGATGTTCTACCTGCTTTCTGGGCTGAGATGGGGAAACGCTGAATTTTGGAGTCGGCCGGTGACAAAATGTTCCAAACACACCCCCTGCACAACTCCACCGGGGAAGGTGCCAGACAGGAGTTCTCTTGGTAGATTTTACACTACCTTGGTAGGGAGCTGAAAGGCAGCACAAAAGTTGTTCTACCTGCTTTCTGGGCTGAGATGGGGAATCGCTGAATTTTGGAGTCGGCCGGTGACAAAATGTTCCAAACACACCCCATGCACAACTCCACCGGGGAAGGTGCCAGACAGGAGTTCTCCTGGTAGTTTTTACACTACCTTGGTAGGCATTTGAAAGGCACCACAAAAGTTGTTCTACCTGCTTTCTGGGCTGAGATGGGGAACCGCTGAATTTTGGAGTCGGCCGGTGACAAAATGTTCCAAACACACCCCCTGCACAACTCCACCGGGGAAGGTGCCAGGCAGGAGTTCTCTTGGTAGATTTTACACTACCTTGGTAGGGAGCTGAAAGGCAGCACAAAAGTTGTTCTACCTGCTTTCTGGGCTGAGATGGGGAATCGCTGAATTTTGGACTCGGCCGGTGACAAAATGTTCCAAACACACCCCATGCACAACTCCACCGGGGAAGGTGCCAGACAGGAGTTCTCTTAGTAGTTTTTACATTGCTCCGGTAGGCATCTGAAAGATACCACAAAAGTTGTTCTACCTGCTTTCTGGGCTGAGATGGGGAACCGCTGAATTTTGGACTCGGCTGGTAGACGAAATGTTCCAAACACACCCCCTGCACAACTCCACCGGGGAAGGTGCCAGACGGGAGTTCTCCTGGTAGTTTTTACATTGCTCCGGTAGGCATCTGAAAGACACCACAAAAGTTGTTCTATCTGCTTTCTGGGCTGAGATGGGGAATCGCTGAATTTTGGACTCGGCCGGTGACAAAATGTTCCAAACACACCCCATGCACAACTCCACCGGGGAAGGTGCCAGACAGGAGTTCTCTTAGTAGTTTTTACACTACCTTGGTAGGCAGCTGAAAGGCACCACAAAAGTTGTTCTACCTGCTTTCTGGGCTGAGATGGGGAACCGCTGAATTTTGGAGTCGGCCGGTGACAAAATGTTCCAAACACACCCCATGCACAACTCCACCGGGGAAGGTGCCAGACAGGAGTTCTCCTGGTAGTTTTTACACTACCTTGGTAGGCACCTGAAAGGCACCACAAAAGTTGTTCTACCTGCTTTCTGGGCTGAGATGGGGAATCGCTGAATTTTGGACTCGGCCGGTGACAAAATGTTCCAAACACACCCCCTGCACAACTCCACCGGGGAAGGTGCCAGACAGGAGTTCTCCTGGTAGTTTTTACATTGCTCCGGTAGGCATCTGAAAGACACCACAAAAGTTGTTCTACCTGCTTTCTGGGCTGAGATGGGGAACCGCTGAATTTTGGACTCGGCCGGTGACAAAATGTTCCAAACACACCCCCTGCACAACTCCACTAGCGAAGGTGCCAGACAGGAGTTCTCCTGGTAGTTTTTACACTACCTTGGTAGGCAGCTGAAAGGCACCACAAAAGTTGTTCTACCTGCTTTCTGGGCTGAGATGGGGAACCGCTGAATTTTGGACTCGGCCGGTGACAAAATGTTCCAAACACACCCCCTGCACAACTCCACCGGGGAAGGTGCCAGACAAGCGTTCTCTTGATAGTTTTTACACTACCTTGGTAGGCATCTAAAAGACACCACAAAAGTTGTTCTACCTGCTTTCTGGGCTGTGATGGGGAACAGCTGAATTTTGGACTCGGCTGGTGACAAAATGTTCCAAAGACACCCCCTGCACAACTATACCGGGGAAGGTGCCAGACAGGAGTTCTCCTGGTAGTTTTTACATTGCTCCGGTAGGCATCTAAAAGACACCACAAAAGATGTTCTACCTGCTTTCTGGGCTGAGATGGGGAACCGCTGAATTTTGGACTCGGCCGGTGACAAAATGTTCCAAAGACACCCCATGCACAACTCCACCGGGGAAGGTGCCAGGCAGGAGTTCTCCTGGTAGTTTTTACACTACCTTGGTAGGCATTTGAAAGGCACCACAAAAGTTGTTCTACCTGCTTTCTGGGCTGAGATGGGGAAACGCTGAATTTTGGAGTCGGCTGGTGACAAAATGTTCCAAACACACCCCATGCACAACTCCACCGGGGAAGGTGCCAGACGGGAGTTCTCCTGGTAGTTTTTACATTGCTCCGGTAGGCATCTGAAAGACACCACAAAAGTTGTTCTACCTGCTTTCTGGGCTGAGATGGGGAACCGCTGAATTTTGGACTCGGCTGGTGACAAAATGTTCCAAACACACCCCCTGCACAACTCCACCGGGGAAGGTGCCAGACAGGAGTTCTCCTGGTAGATTTTACACTACCTTGGTAGGCACCTGAAAGACACCACAAAAGTTGTTCTACCTGCTTTCTGGGCTGAGATGGGGAACCGCTGAATTTTGGAGTCGGCCGGTGACAAAATGTTCCAAACACACCCCATGCACAACTCCACCGGGGAAGGTGCCAGGCAGGAGTTCTCTTGGTAGTTTTTACACTACCTTGGTAGGCATTTGAAAGGCACCACAAAAGTTGTTCTACCTGCTTTCTGGGCTGAGATGGGGAACCGCTGAATTTTTGGACTCGGCTGGTGACAAAATATTCCGAACACACCCCATGCACAACTCCACCGGGGAAGGTGCCAGACAGGAGTTCAATAATAGTTTTTACACTACCTTGGTAGGCAGCTGAAAGACACCACAAAGGTTGTTCTACCTGCTTTCTGGGCTGAGATGGGGAACAGCTGAATTTTGGAGTCGGCCGGTGACAAAATGTTCCAAACACACCCCATGCACAACTCCACTAGCGAAGGTGCCAGGGACGAGCTCTGTTGGTAGTTTTTACATTGCTCCGGTAGGCATCAAAAGGACACCACAAAAGTTGTTCTACCTGCTTTCTGGGCTGAGATGGGGAATCGCTGAATTTTGGACTCGGCCGGTGACAAAATGTTCCAAACACACCCCCTGCACAACTCCACCGGGGAAGGTGCCAGACAGGAGTTCTCTTAGTAGTTTTTACACTACCTTGGTAGGCAGCTGAAAGGCACCACAAAAGTTGTTCTACCTGCTTTCTGGGCTGAGATGGGGAACCGCTGAATTTTGGAGTCGGCCGGTGACAAAATGTTCCAAACACACCCCATGCACAACTCCACCGGGGAAGGTGCCAGACAGGAGTTCTCCTGGTAGTTTTTACACTACCTTGGTAGGCACCTGAAAGGCACCACAAAAGTTGTTCTACCTGCTTTCTGGGCTGAGATGGGGAATCGCTGAATTTTGGAGTCGGGCGGTGACAAAATGTTCCAAACACACCCCCTGCACAACTCCACCGGGGAAGGTGCCAGACAGGAGTTCTCCTGGTAGTTTTTACATTGCTCCGGTAGGCATCTGAAAGACACCACAAAAGTTGTTCTACCTGCTTTCTGGGCTGAGATGGGGAACCGCTGAATTTTGGACTCGGCCGGTGACAAAATGTTCCAAACACACCCCCTGCACAACTCCACTAGCGAAGGTGCCAGACAGGAGTTCTCCTGGTAGTTTTTACACTACCTTGGTAGGCAGCTGAAAGGCACCACAAAAGTTGTTCTACCTGCTTTCTGGGCTGAGATGGGGAACCGCTGAATTTTGGACTCGGCCGGTGACAAAATGTTCCAAACACACCCCATGCACAACTCCACCGGGGAAGGTGCCAGGCAGGAGTTCTCCTGGTAGTTTTTACACTACCTTGGTAGGCACCTGAAAGGCACCACAAAAGTTGTTCTACCTGCTTTCTGGGCTGAGATGGGGAACCGCTGAATTTTTGGACTCGGCTGGTGACAAAATGTACCGAACACACCCCATGCACAACTCCACCGGGGAAGGTGCCAGACAGGAGTTCTCCTGGTAGTTTTTACACTACCTTGGTAGGCATTTGAAAGGCACCACAAAAGTTGTTCTACCTGCTTTCTGGGCTGAGATGGGGAAACGCTGAATTTTGGAGTCGGCTGGTGACAAAATGTTCCAAACACACCCCATGCACAACTCCACCGGGGAAGGTGCCAGACAGGAGTTCTCCTGGTAGTTTTTACATTGCTCCGGTAGGCATCTGAAAGACACCACAAAAGTTGTTCTACCTGCTTTCTGGGCTGAGATGGGGAACCGCTGAATTTTGGAGTCGGCCGGTGACAAAATGTTCCAAACACACCCCCTGCACAACTCCACCGGGGAAGGTGCCAGGCAGGAGTTCTCTTGGTAGATTTTACACTACCTTGGTAGGGAGCTGAAAGGCAGCACAAAAGTTGTTCTACCTGCTTTCTGGGCTGAGATGGGGAATCGCTGAATTTTGGACTCGGCCGGTGACAAAATGTTCCAAACACACCCCATGCACAACTCCACCGGGGAAGGTGCCAGACAGGAGTTCTCTTAGTAGTTTTTACATTGCTCCGGTAGGCATCTGAAAGACACCACAAAAGTTGTTCTACCTGCTTTCTGGGCTGAGATGGGGAAACGCTGAATTTTGGAGTCGGCTGGTGACAATATGTTCCAAACACACCCCCTGCACAACTCCACCGGGGAAGGTGCCAGACGGGAGTTCTCCTGGTAGTTTTTACATTGCTCCGGTAGGCATCTGAAAGACACCACAAAAGTTGTTCTATCTGCTTTCTGGGCTGAGATGGGGAATCGCTGAATTTTGGACTCGGCCGGTGACAAAATGTTCCAAACAGACCCCATGCACAACTCCACCGGGGAAGGTGCCAGACAGGAGTTCTCTTAGTAGTTTTTACACTACCTTGGTAGGCAGCTGAAAGGCACCACAAAAGTTGTTCTACCTGCTTTCTGGGCTGAGATGGGGAACCGCTGAATTTTTGAGTCGGCCGGTGACAAAATGTTCCAAACACACCCCATGCACAACTCCACCGGGGAAGGTGCCAGGCAGGAGTTCTCTTGGTAGTTTTTACACTACCTTGGTAGGCATTTGAAAGGCACCACAAAAGTTGTTCTACCTGCTTTCTGGGCTGAGATGGGGAACCGCTGAATTTTTGGACTCGGCTGGTGACAAAATATTCCGAACACACCCCATGCACAACTCCACCGGGGAAGGTGCCAGACAGGAGTTCAATAATAGTTTTTACACTACCTTGGTAGGCAGCTGAAAGACACCACAAAAGTTGTTCTACCTGCTTTCTGGGCTGAGATGGGGAACCGCTGAATTTTGGAGTCGGCCGGTGACAAAATGTTCCAAACACACCCCATGCACAACTCCACTAGCGAAGGTGCCAGGGACGAGCTCTGTTGGTAGTTTTTACATTGCTCCGGTAGGCATCAAAAGGACACCACAAAAGTTGTTCTACCTGCTTTCTGGGCTGAGATGGGGAACCGCTGAATTTTGGACTCGGCCGGTGACAAAATGTTCCAAACACACCCCATGCACAACTCCACCGGGGAAGGTGCCAGACAGGAGTTCTCCTGGTAGTTTTTACACTACCTTGGTAGGCATTTGAAAGGCACCACAAAAGTTGTTCTACCTGCTTTCTGGGCTGAGATGGGGAACCGCTGAATTTTGGACTCGGCTGGTGACAAAATGTTCCAAACACACCCCATGCACAACTCCACCGGGGAAGGTGCCAGACAGGAGTTCTCCTGGTAGTTTTTACATTGCTCTGGTAGGCATCTGAAAGACACCACAAAAGTTGTTCTACCTGCTTTCTGGGCTGAGATGGGGAACCGCTGAATTTTGGACTCGGCCGGTGACAAAATGTTCCAAACACACCCCCTGCACAACTCCACCGGCGAAGGTGCCAGAAGGAGTTCTCTTAGTAGTTTTTACACTACCTTGGGCAGGCAGCTGAAAGGCACCACAAAAGTTGTTCTACCTGCTTTCTGGGCTGAGATGGGGAACCGCTGAATTTTGGACTCTGCTGGTGACAAAATGTTCCAAACACACCCCATGCACAACTCTACTAGCGAAGGTGCCAGGGACGAGCTCTGTTGGTAGTTTTTTACATTGCTCCGGTAGGCATCAAAAGGACACCACAAAAGTTGTTCTACCTGCTTTCTGGGCTGAGATGGGGGAACCGCTGAATTTTGGAGTCGGCTGGTGACAAAATGTTCCAAAGACACCCCATGCACAACTCCACCGGGGAAGGTGCCAGACAGGAGTTCTCCTGGTAGTTTTTACATTGCTCCGGTAGGCATCTGAAAGACACCACAAAAGTTGTTCTACCTGCTTTCTGGGCTGAGATGGGGAATCGCTGAATTTTGGACTCGGCCGGTGACAAAATGTTCCAAACACACCCCCTGCACAACTCCACCGGGGAAGGTGCCAGACAAGCGTTCTCTTGATAGTTTTTACACTACCTTGGTAGGCATCTAAAAGACACCACAAAAGTTGTTCTACCTGCTTTCTGGGCTGAGATGGGGAACAGCTGAATTTTGGACTCGGCTGGTGACAAAATGTTCCAAACACACCCCCTGCACAACTCCACCGGGGAAGGTGCCAGACGGGAGTTCTCCTGGTAGTTTTTACATTGCTCCGGTAGGCATCTAAAAGACACCACAAAAGATGTTCTACCTGCTTTCTGGGCTGAGATGGGGAACCGCTGAATTTTGGAGTCGGCCGGTGACAAAATGTTCCAAACACACCCCCTGCACAACTCCACCGGGGAAGGTGCCAGGCAGGAGTTCTCTTGGTAGATTTTACACTACCTTGGTAGGGAGCTGAAAGGCAGCACAAAAGTTGTTCTACCTGCTTTCTGGGCTGAGATGGGGAATCGCTGAATTTTGGACTCGGCCGGTGACAAAATGTTCCAAACACACCCCATGCACAACTCCACCGGGGAAGGTGCCAGACAGGAGTTTTCCTGGTAGTTTTTACACTACCTTGGTAGGCACCTGAAAGGCACCACAAAAGTTGTTCTACCTGCTTTCTGGGCTGAGATGGGGAACCGCTGAATTTTGGAGTCGGGCGGTGACAAAATGTTCCAAACACACCCCCTGCACAACTCCACCGGGGAAGGTGCCAGACAGGAGTTCTGTTGGTAGTTTTTACATTGCTCCGGTAGGCATCTGAAAGACACCACAAAAGTTGTTCTACCTGCTTTCTGGGCTGAGATGGGGAAACGCTGAATTTTGGACTCGGCCGGTGACAAAATGTTCCAAACACACCCCCTGCACAACTCCACTAGCGAAGGTGCCAGACAGGAGTTCTCCTGGTAGTTTTTACACTACCTTGGTAGGCAGCTGAAAGGCAGCACAAAAGTTGTTCTACCTGCTTTCTGGGCTGAGATGGGGAATCGCTGAATTTTGGACTCGGCCGGTGACAAAATGTTCCAAACACACCCCCTGCACAACTCCACCGGGGAAGGTGCCAGGCAGGAGTTCTCTTGGTAGATTTTACACTACCTTGGTAGGGAGCTGAAAGGCAGCACAAAAGTTGTTCTACCTGCTTTCTGGGCTGAGATGGGGAATCGCTGAATTTTGGACTCGGCCGGTGACAAAATGTTCCAAACACACCCCATGCACAACTCCACCGGGGAAGGTGCCAGACAGGAGTTCTCTTAGTAGTTTTTACATTGCTCCGGTAGGCATCTGAAAGACACCACAAAAGTTGTTCTACCTGCTTTCTGGGCTGAGATGGGGAAACGCTGAATTTTGGAGTCGGCTGGTGACAATATGTTCCAAACACACCCCCTGCACAACTCCACCGGGGAAGGTGCCAGACGGGAGTTCTCCTGGTAGTTTTTACATTGCTCCGGTAGGCATCTGAAAGACACCACAAAAGTTGTTCTATCTGCTTTCTGGGCTGAGATGGGGAATCGCTGAATTTTGGACTCGGCCGGTGACAAAATGTTCCAAACACACCCCATGCACAACTCCACCGGTGAAGGTGCCAGACAGGAGTTCTCTTAGTAGTTTTTACACTACCTTGGTAGGCAGCTGAAAGGCACCACAAAAGTTGTTCTACCTGCTTTCTGGGCTGAGATGGGGAACCGCTGAATTTTGGACTCGGCCGGTGACAAAATGTTCCAAACACACCCCAAGCACAACTCCACCGGGGAAGGTGCCAGACAGGAGTTCTCCTGGTAGTTTTTACACTACCTTGGTAGGCACCTGAAAGGCACCACAAAAGTTGTTCTACCTGCTTTCTGGGCTGAGATGGGGAATCGCTGAATTTTGGAGTCGGGCGGTGACAAAATGTTCCAAACACACCCCCTGCACAACTCCACCGGGGAAGGTGCCAGACAGGAGTTCTCCTGGTAGTTTTTACATTGCTCCGGTAGGCATCTGAAAGACACCACAAAAGTTGTTCTACCTGCTTTCTGGGCTGAGATGGGGAACCGCTGAATTTTGGACTCGGCCGGTGACAAAATGTTCCAAACACACCCCCTGCACAACTCCACTAGCGAAGGTGCCAGACAGGAGTTCTCCTGGTAGTTTTTACACTACCTTGGTAGGCAGCTGAAAGGCACCACAAAAGTTGTTCTACCTGCTTTCTGGGCTGAGATGGGGAACCGCTGAATTTTGGACTCGGCCGGTGACAAAATGTTCCAAACACACCCCCTGCACAACTCCACCGGGGAAGGTGCCAGACAAGCGTTCTCTTGATAGTTTTTACACTACCTTGGTAGGCATCTAAAAGACGCCACAAAAGTTGTTCTACCTGCTTTCTGGGCTGTGATGGGGAACAGCTGAATTTTGGACTCGGCTGGTGACAAAATGTTCCAAAGACACCCCCTGCACAACTATACCGGGGAAGGTGCCAGACAGGAGTTCTCCTGGTAGTTTTTACATTGCTCCGGTAGGCATCTAAAAGACACCACAAAAGATGTTCTACCTGCTTTCTGGGCTGAGATGGGGAACCGCTGAATTTTGGACTCGGCCGGTGACAAAATGTTCCAAAGACACCCCATGCACAACTCCACCGGGGAAGGTGCCAGGCAGGAGTTCTCTTGGTAGTTTTTACACTACCTTGGTAGGCATTTGAAAGGCACCACAAAAGTTGTTCTACCTGCTTTCTGGGCTGAGATGGGGAACCGCTGAATTTTTGGACTCGGCTGGTGACAAAATATTCCGAACACACCCCATGCACAACTCCACCGGGGAAGGTGCCAGACAGGAGTTCAATAATAGTTTTTACACTACCTTGGTAGGCAGCTGAAAGACACCACAAAGGTTGTTCTACCTGCTTTCTGGGCTGAGATGGGGAACAGCTGAATTTTGGAGTCGGCCGGTGACAAAATGTTCCAAACACACCCCATGCACAACTCCACTAGCGAAGGTGCCAGGGACGAGCTCTGTTGGTAGTTTTTACATTGCTCCGGTAGGCATCAAAAGGACACCACAAAAGTTGTTCTACCTGCTTTCTGGGCTGAGATGGGGAATCGCTGAATTTTGGACTCGGCCGGTGACAAAATGTTCCAAACACACCCCCTGCACAACTCCACCGGGGAAGGTGCCAGACAGGAGTTCTCCTGGTAGTTTTTACACTACCTTGGTAGGCATTTGAAAGGCACCACAAAAGTTGTTCTACCTGCTTTCTGGGCTGAGATGGGGAACCGCTGAATTTTGGACTCGGCTGGTGACAAAATGTTCCAAACACACCCCATGCACAACTCCACCGGGGAAGGTGCCAGACAGGAGTTCTCCTGGTAGTTTTTACATTGCTCTGGTAGGCATCTGAAAGACACCACAAAAGTTGTTCTACCTGCTTTCTGGGCTGAGATGGGGAACCGCTGAATTTTGGACTCGGCCGGTGACAAAATGTTCCAAACACACCCCCTGCACAACTCCACCGGCGAAGGTGCCAGACAGGAGTTCTCTTAGTAGTTTTTACACTACCTTGGTAGGCATTTGAAAGGCACCACAAAAGTTGTTCTACCTGCTTTCTGGGCTGAGATGGGGAACCGCTGAATTTTGGAGTCGGCCGGTGACAAAATGTTCCAAACACACCCCATGCACAACTCCACCGGGGAAGGTGCCAGACAGGAGTTCTCCTGGTAGTTTTTACACTACCTTGGTAGGCAGCTGAAAGGCACCACAAAAGTTGTTCTACCTGCTTTCTGGGCTGAGATGGGGAACCGCTGAATTTTGGACTCTGCTGGTGACAAAATGTTCCAAACACACCCCATGCACAACTCTACTAGCGAAGGTGCCAGGGACGAGCTCTGTTGGTAGTTTTTACATTGCTCCGGTAGGCATCAAAAGGACACCACAAAAGTTGTTCTACCTGCTTTCTGGGCTGAGATGGGGAACCGCTGAATTTTGGAGTCGGCTGGTGACAAAATGTTCCAAAGGACACCCCATGCACAACTCCACCGGGGAAGGTGCCAGACAGGAGTTCTCCTGGTAGTTTTTACACTACCTTGGTAGGCATTTGAAAGGCACCACAAAAGTTGTTCTACCTGCTTTCTGGGCTGAGATGGGGAACCGCTGAATTTTGGACTCGGCTGGTGACAAAATGTTCCAAACACACCCCATGCACAACTCCACCGGGGAAGGTGCCAGACAGGAGTTCTCCTGGTAGTTTTTACACTACCTTGGCAGGCAGCTGAAAGGCACCACAAAAGTTGTTCTACCTGCTTTCTGGGCTGAGATGGGGAACCGCTGAATTTTGGAGTCGGCCGGTGACAAAATGTTCCAAAGACACCCCATGCACAACTCCACCGGGGAAGGTGCCAGACAGGAGTTCTCCTGGTAGTTTTTACACTACCTTGGTAGGCAGCTGAAAGGCACCACAAAAGTTGTTCTACCTGCTTTCTGGGCTGAGATGGGGAACCGCTGAATTTTGGACTCTGCTGGTGACAAAATGTTCCAAACACACCCCATGCACAACTCTACTAGCGAAGGTGCCAGGGACGAGCTCTGTTGGTAGTTTTTACATTGCTCCGGTAGGCATCAAAAGGACACCACAAAAGTTGTTCTACCTGCTTTCTGGGCTGAGATGGGGAACCGCTGAATTTTGGAGTCGGCTGGTGACAAAATGTTCCAAAGACACCCCATGCACAACTCCACCGGGGAAGGTGCCAGACAGGAGTTCTCCTGGTAGTTTTTACATTGCTCCGGTAGGCATCTGAAAGACACCACAAAAGTTGTTCTACCTGCTTTCTGGGCTGAGATGGGGAACCGCTGAATTTTGGAGTCGGCCGGTGACAAAATGTTCCAAACACACCCCCTGCACAACTCCACCGGGGAAGGTGCCAGGCAGGAGTTCTCTTGGTAGATTTTACACTACCTTGGTAGGGAGCTGAAAGGCAGCACAAAAGTTGTTCTACCTGCTTTCTGGGCTGAGATGGGGAATCGCTGAATTTTGGACTCGGCCGGTGACAAAATGTTCCAAACACACCCCATGCACAACTCCACCGGGGAAGGTGACAGACAGGAGTTCTCTTAGTAGTTTTTACATTGCTCCGGTAGGCATCTGAAAGACACCACAAAAGTTGTTCTACCTGCTTTCGGGGCTGAGATGGGGAACCGCTGAATTTTGGACTCGGCCGGTGACAAAATGTTCCAAACACACCCCCTGCACAACTCCACCGGGGAAGGTGCCAGACAGGAGTTCTCTTGATAGTTTTTACACTACCTTGGTAGGCATCTGAAAGACACCACAAAAGTTGTTCTACCTGCTTTCTGGGCTGAGATGGGGAAACGCTGAATTTTGGAGTCGGCCGGTGAAAAAATGTTCCAAACACACCCCCTGCACAACTCCACCGGGGAAGGTGCCAGACGGGAGTTCTCCTGGTAGTTTTTACATTGCTCCGGTAGGCATCTGAAAGACACCACAAAAGTTGTTCTACCTGCTTTCTGGGCTGAGATGGGGAACCGCTGAATTTTGGACTCGGCCGGTGACAAAATGTTCCAAACACACCCCCTGCACAACTCCACTAGCGAAGGTGCCAGACAGGAGTTCTCCTGGTAGTTTTTACACTACCTTGGTAGGCAGCTGAAAGGCACCACAAAAGTTGTTCTACCTGCTTTCTGGGCTGAGATGGGGAACCGCTGAATTTTGGACTCGGCCGGTGACAAAATGTTCCAAACACACCCCCTGCAAAACTCCACCGGGGAAGGTGCCAGACAAGCGTTCTCTTGATAGTTTTTACACTACCTTGGTAGGCATCTAAAAGACACCACAAAAGTTGTTCTACCTGCTTTCTGGGCTGTGATGGGGAACAGCTGAATTTTGGACTCGGCTGGTGACAAAATGTTCCAAAGACACCCCCTGCACAACTATACCGGGGAAGGTGCCAGACAGGAGTTCTCCTGGTAGTTTTTACATTGCTCCGGTAGGCATCTAAAAGACACCACAAAAGATGTTCTACCTGCTTTCTGGGCTGAGATGGGGAACCGCTGAATTTTGGACTCGGCCGGTGACAAAATGTTCCAAAGACACCCCATGCACAACTCCACCGGGGAAGGTGCCAGGCAGGAGTTCTCCTGGTAGTTTTTACACTACCTTGGTAGGCATTTGAAAGGCACCACAAAAGTTGTTCTACCTGCTTTCTGGGCTGAGATGGGGAAACGCTGAATTTTGGACTCGGCTGGTGACAAAATGTTCCAAACACACCCCATGCACAACTCCACCGGGGAAGGTGCCAGACAGGAGTTCTCCTGGTAGTTTTTACATTGCTCCGGTAGGCATCTGAAAGACACCACAAAAGTTGTTCTACCTGCTTTCTGGGCTGAGATGGGGAACCGCTGAATTTTGGACTCGGCTGGTGACAAAATGTTCCAAACACACCCCCTGCACAACTCCACCGGGGAAGGTGCCAGACAGGAGTTCTCCTGGTAGATTTTACACTACCTTGGTAGGCACCTGAAAGACACCACAAAAGTTGTTCTACCTGCTTTCTGGGCTGAGATGGGGAACCGCTGAATTTTGGAGTCGGCCGGTGACAAAATGTTCCAAACACACCCCATGCACAACTCCACCGGGGAAGGTGCCAGGCAGGAGTTCTCCTGGTAGTTTTTACACTACCTTGGTAGGCATTTGAAAGGCACCACAAAAGTTGTTCTACCTGCTTTCTGGGCTGAGATGGGGAACCGCTGAATTTTTGGACTCGGCTGGTGACAAAATATTCCGAACACACCCCATGCACAACTCCACCGGGGAAGGTGCCAGACAGGAGTTCAATAATAGTTTTTACACTACCTTGGTAGGCAGCTGAAAGGCACCACAAAAGTTGTTCTACCTGCTTTCTGGGCTGAGATGGGGAACAGCTGAATTTTGGAGTCGGCCGGTGACAAAATGTTCCAAACACACCCCATGCACAACTCCACTAGCGAAGGTGCCAGGGACGAGCTCTGTTGGTAGTTTTTACATTGCTCCGGTAGGCATCAAAAGGACACCACAAAAGTTGTTCTACCTGCTTTCTGGGCTGAGATGGGGAATCGCTGAATTTTGGACTCGGCCGGTGACAAAATGTTCCAAACACACCCCCTGCACAACTCCACCGGGGAAGGTGCCAGACAAGCGTTCTCTTAGTAGTTTTTACACTACCTTGGTAGGCATTTGAAAGGCACCACAAAAGTTGTTCTACCTGCTTTCTGGGCTGAGATGGGGAACAGCTGAATTTTGGACTCGGCTGGTGACAAAATGTTCCAAACACACCCCATGCACAACTCCACCGGGGAAGGTGCCAGACAGGAGTTCTCCTGGTAGTTTTTACATTGCTCTGGTAGGCATCTGAAAGACACCACAAAAGTTGTTCTACCTGCTTTCTGGGCTGAGATGGGGAACCGCTGAATTTTGGACTCGGCCGGTGACAAAATGTTCCAAACACACCCCCTGCACAACTCCACCGGCGAAGGTGCCAGACAGGAGTTCTCTTAGTAGTTTTTACACTACCTTGGCAGGCAGCTGAAAGGCACCACAAAAGTTGTTCTACCTGCTTTCTGGGCTGAGATGGGGAAACGCTGAATTTTGGAGTCGGCTGGTGACAATATGTTCCAAACACACCCCCTGCACAACTCCACCGGGGAAGGTGCCAGACGGGAGTTCTCCTGGTAGTTTTTACATTGCTCCGGTAGGCATCTGAAAGACACCACAAAAGTTGTTCTACCTGCTTTCTGGGCTGAGATGGGGAACCGCTGAATTTTGGACTCGGCCGGTGACAAAATGTTCCAAACACACCCCATGCACAACTCCACCGGGGAAGGTGCCAGACAGGAGTTTTCCTGGTAGTTTTTACACTACCTTGGTAGGCACCTGAAAGGCACCACAAAAGTTGTTCTACCTGCTTTCTGGGCTGAGATGGGGAACCGCTGAATTTTGGAGTCGGGCGGTGACAAAATGTTCCAAACACACCCCCTGCACAACTCCACCGGGGAAGGTGCCAGACAGGAGTTCTCCTGGTAGTTTTTACATTGCTCCGGTAGGCATCTGAAAGACACCACAAAAGTTGTTCTACCTGCTTTCTGGGCTGAGATGGGGAACCGCTGAATTTTGGACTCGGCCGGTGACAAAATGTTCCAAACACACCCCCTGCACAACTCCACTAGCGAAGGTGCCAGACAGGAGTTCTCCTGGTAGTTTTTACACTACCTTGGTAGGCAGCTGAAAGGCACCACAAAAGTTGTTCTACCTGCTTTCTGGGCTGAGATGGGGAACCGCTGAATTTTGGACTCGGCCGGTGACAAAATGTTCCAAACACACCCCCTGCAAAACTCCACCGGGGAAGGTGCCAGACAAGCGTTCTCTTGATAGTTTTTACACTACCTTGGTAGGCATCTAAAAGACACCACAAAAGTTGTTCTACCTGCTTTCTGGGCTGTGATGGGGAACAGCTGAATTTTGGACTCGGCTGGTGACAAAATGTTCCAAAGACACCCCCTGCACAACTATACCGGGGAAGGTGCCAGACAGGAGTTCTCCTGGTAGTTTTTACATTGCTCCGGTAGGCATCTAAAAGACACCACAAAAGATGTTCTACCTGCTTTCTGGGCTGAGATGGGGAACCGCTGAATTTTGGACTCGGCCGGTGACAAAATGTTCCAAACACACCCCATGCACAACTCCACCGGGGAAGGTGCCAGGCAGGAGTTCTCCTGGTAGTTTTTTACACTACCTTGGTAGGCATTTGAAAGGCACCACAAAAGTTGTTCTACCTGCTTTCTGGGCTGAGATGGGGAAACGCTGAATTTTGGACTCGGCTGGTGACAAAATGTTCCAAACACACCCCATGCACAACTCCACCGGGGAAGGTGCCAGACAGGAGTTCTCCTGGTAGTTTTTACATTGCTCCGGTAGGCATCTGAAAGACACCACAAAAGTTGTTCTACCTGCTTTCTGGGCTGAGATGGGGAACCGCTGAATTTTGGACTCGGCTGGTGACAAAATGTTCCAAACACACCCCATGCACAACTCCACCGGGGAAGGTGCCAGACAGGAGTTCAATAATAGTTTTTACACTACCTTGGTAGGCAGCTGAAAGGCACCACAAAAGTTGTTCTACCTGCTTTCTGGGCTGAGATGGGGAACAGCTGAATTTTGGAGTCGGCCGGTGACAAAATGTTCCAAACACACCCCATGCACAACTCCACTAGCGAAGGTGCCAGGGACGAGCTCTGTTGGTAGTTTTTACATTGCTCCGGTAGGCATCAAAAGGACACCACAAAAGTTGTTCTACCTGCTTTCTGGGCTGAGATGGGGAATCGCTGAATTTTGGACTCGGCCGGTGACAAAATGTTCCAAACACACCCCCTGCACAACTCCACCGGGGAAGGTGCCAGACAAGCGTTCTCTTAGTAGTTTTTACACTACCTTGGTAGGCATTTGAAAGGCACCACAAAAGTTGTTCTACCTGCTTTCTGGGCTGAGATGGGGAACCGCTGAATTTTGGACTCGGCTGGTGACAAAATGTTCCAAACACACCCCATGCACAACTCCACCGGGGAAGGTGCCAGACAGGAGTTCTCCTGGTAGTTTTTACATTGCTCTGGTAGGCATCTGAAAGACACCACAAAAGTTGTTCTACCTGCTTTCTGGGCTGAGATGGGGAACCGCTGAATTTTGGACTCGGCCGGTGACAAAATGTTCCAAACACACCCCCTGCACAACTCCACCGGCGAAGGTGCCAGACAGGAGTTCTCTTAGTAGTTTTTACACTACCTTGGCAGGCAGCTGAAAGGCACCACAAAAGTTGTTCTACCTGCTTTCTGGGCTGAGATGGGGAACCGCTGAATTTTGGAGTCGGCCGGTGACAAAATGTTCCAAACACACCCCATGCACAACTCCACCGGGGAAGGGGCCAGACAGGAGTTCTCCTGGTAGTTTTTACACTACCTTGGTAGGCAGCTGAAAGGCACCACAAAAGTTGTTCTACCTGCTTTCTGGGCTGAGATGGGGAAACGCTGAATTTTGGAGTCGGCTGGTGACAACATGTTCCAAACACACCCCCTGCACAACTCCACCGGGGAAGGTGCCAGACGGGAGTTCTCCTGGTAGTTTTTACATTGCTCCGGTAGGCATCTGAAAGACACCACAAAAGTTGTTCTATCTGCTTTCTGGGCTGAGATGGGGAATCGCTGAATTTTGGACTCGGCCGGTGACAAAATGTTCCAAACACACCCCATGCACAACTCCACCGGGGAAGGTGCCAGGCAGGAGTTCTCTTGGTAGATTTTACACTACCTTGGTAGGGAGCTGAAAGGCAGCACAAAAGTTGTTCTACCTGCTTTCTGGGCTGAGATGGGGAACCGCTGAATTTTGGACTCGGCCGGTGACAAAATGTTCCAAACACACCCCATGCACAACTCCACCGGGGAAGGTGCCAGGCAGGAGTTTTCCTGGTAGTTTTTACACTACCTTGGTAGGCACCTGAAAGGCACCACAAAAGTTGTTCTACCTGCTTTCTGGGCTGAGATGGGGAACCGCTGAATTTTGGAGTCGGGCGGTGACAAAATGTTCCAAACACACCCCCTGCACAACTCCACCGGGGAAGGTGCCAGACAGGAGTTCTCCTGGTAGTTTTTACATTGCTCCGGTAGGCATCTGAAAGACACCACAAAAGTTGTTCTACCTGCTTTCTGGGCTGAGATGGGGAACCGCTGAATTTTGGACTCGGCCGGTGACAAAATGTTCCAAACACACCCCCTGCACAACTCCACTAGCGAAGGTGCCAGACAGGAGTTCTCTTGGTAGTTTTTACACTACCTTGGTAGGCAGCTGAAAGGCACCACAAAAGTTGTTCTACCTGCTTTCTGGGCTGAGATGGGGAACCGCTGAATTTTGGAGTCGGGCGGTGACAAAATGTTCCAAACACACCCCCTGCAAAACTCCACCGGGGAAGGTGCCAGACAAGCGTTCTCTTGATAGTTTTTACACTACCTTGGTAGGCATCTAAAAGACACCACAAAAGTTGTTCTACCTGCTTTCTGGGCTGTGATGGGGAACAGCTGAATTTTGGACTCGGCTGGTGACAAAATGTTCCAAAGACACCCCCTGCACAACTATACCGGGGAAGGTGCCAGACAGGAGTTCTCCTGGTAGTTTTTACATTGCTCCGGTAGGCATCTAAAAGACACCACAAAAGATGTTCTACCTGCTTTCTGGGCTGAGATGGGGAACCGCTGAATTTTGGACTCGGCCGGTGACAAAATGTTCCAAAGACACCCCATGCACAACTCCACCGGGGAAGGTGCCAGGCAGGAGTTCTCCTGGTAGTTTTTACACTACCTTGGTAGGCATTTGAAAGGCACCACAAAAGTTGTTCTACCTGCTTTCTGGGCTGAGATGGGGAAACGCTGAATTTTGGACTCGGCTGGTGACAAAATGTTCCAAACACACCCCATGCACAACTCCACCGGGGAAGGTGCCAGACAGGAGTTCTCCTGGTAGTTTTTACATTGCTCCGGTAGGCATCTGAAAGACACCACAAAAGTTGTTCTACCTGCTTTCTGGGCTGAGATGGGGAACCGCTGAATTTTGGACTCGGCTGGTGACAAAATGTTCCAAACACACCCCCTGCACAACTCCACCGGGGAAGGTGCCAGACAGGAGTTCTCCTGGTAGATTTTACACTACCTTGGTAGGCACCTGAAAGACACCACAAAAGTTGTTCTACCTGCTTTCTGGGCTGAGATGGGGAACCGCTGAATTTTGGAGTCGGCCGGTGACAAAATGTTCCAAACACACCCCATGCACAACTCCACCGGGGAAGGTGCCAGGCAGGAGTTCTCCTGGTAGTTTTTACACTACCTTGGTAGGCATTTGAAAGGCACCACAAAAGTTGTTCTACCTGCTTTCTGGGCTGAGATGGGGAACCGCTGAATTTTTGGACTCGGCTGGTGACAAAATATTCCGAACACACCCCATGCACAACTCCACCGGGGAAGGTGCCAGACAGGAGTTCAATAATAGTTTTTACACTACCTTGGTAGGCAGCTGAAAGGCACCACAAAAGTTGTTCTACCTGCTTTCTGGGCTGAGATGGGGAACAGCTGAATTTTGGAGTCGGCCGGTGACAAAATGTTCCAAACACACCCCATGCACAACTCCACCGGGGAAGGTGCCAGGCAGGAGTTTTCCTGGTAGTTTTTACACTACCTTGGTAGGCACCTGAAAGGCACCACAAAAGTTGTTCTACCTGCTTTCTGGGCTGAGATGGGGAACCGCTGAATTTTGGAGTCGGGCGGTGACAAAATGTTCCAAACACACCCCCTGCACAACTCCACCGGGGAAGGTGCCAGACAGGAGTTCTCCTGGTAGTTTTTACATTGCTCCGGTAGGCATCTGAAAGACACCACAAAAGTTGTTCTACCTGCTTTCTGGGCTGAGATGGGGAACCGCTGAATTTTGGACTCGGCCGGTGACAAAATGTTCCAAACACACCCCCTGCACAACTCCACTAGCGAAGGTGCCAGACAGGAGTTCTCTTGGTAGTTTTTACACTACCTTGGTAGGCAGCTGAAAGGCACCACAAAAGTTGTTCTACCTGCTTTCTGGGCTGAGATGGGGAACCGCTGAATTTTGGAGTCGGGCGGTGACAAAATGTTCCAAACACACCCCCTGCAAAACTCCACCGGGGAAGGTGCCAGACAAGCGTTCTCTTGATAGTTTTTACACTACCTTGGTAGGCATCTAAAAGACACCACAAAAGTTGTTCTACCTGCTTTCTGGGCTGTGATGGGGAACAGCTGAATTTTGGACTCGGCTGGTGACAAAATGTTCCAAAGACACCCCCTGCACAACTATACCGGGGAAGGTGCCAGACAGGAGTTCTCCTGGTAGTTTTTACATTGCTCCGGTAGGCATCTAAAAGACACCACAAAAGATGTTCTACCTGCTTTCTGGCTGAGATGGGGGAACGCGCTGAATTTTGGACTCGGCCGGTGACAAAATGTTCCAAAGACACCCCATGCACAACTCCACCGGGGAAGGTGCCAGGCAGGAGTTCTCCTGGTAGTTTTTACACTACCTTGGTAGGCATTTGAAAGGCACCACAAAAGTTGTTCTACCTGCTTTCTGGGGCTGAGATGGGGGAAACGCTGAATTTTGGACTCGGCTGGTGACAAAATGTTCCAAACACACCCCATGCACAACTCCACCGGGGAAGGTGCCAGACAGGAGTTCTGTTGGGTAGTTTTTACATTGCTCCGGTAGGCATCTGAAAGACACCACAAAAGTTGTTCTACCTGCTTTCTGGGCTGAGATGGGGAACCGCTGAATTTTGGACTCGGCTGGTGACAAAATGTTCCAAACACACCCCCTGCACAACTCCACCGGGGAAGGTGCCAGACAGGAGTTCTCCTGGTAGATTTACACTACCTTGGTAGGCACCTGAAAGACACCACAAAAGTTGTTCTACCTGCTTTCTGGGCTGAGATGGGGAACCGCTGAATTTTGGAGTCGGCCGGTGACAAAATGTTCCAAACACACCCCATGCACAACTCCACCGGGGAAGGTGCCAGGCAGGAGTTCTCCTGGTAGTTTTTACACTACCTTGGTAGGCATTTGAAAGGCACCACAAAAGTTGTTCTACCTGCTTTCTGGGCTGAGATGGGGAACCGCTGAATTTTTGGACTCGGCTGGTGACAAAATATTCCGAACACACCCCATGCACAACTCCACCGGGGAAGGTGCCAGACAGGAGTTCAATAATAGTTTTTACACTACCTTGGTAGGCAGCTGAAAGGCACCACAAAGTTGTTCTACCTGCTTTCTGGGCTGAGATGGGGGAACAGCTGAATTTTGGAGTCGGCCGGTGACAAAATGTTCCAAACACACCCCATGCACAACTCCACTAGCGAAGGTGCCAGGGACGAGCTCTGTTGGTAGTTTTTACATTGCTCCGGTAGGCATCAAAAGGACACCACAAAAGTTGTTCTACCTGCTTTCTGGGCTGAGATGGGGAATCGCTGAATTTTGGACTCGGCCGGTGACAAAATGTTCCAAAGACACCCCCTGCACAACTCCACCGGGGAAGGTGCCAGGCAGGAGTTCTCCTGGTAGTTTTTACACTACCTTGGTAGGCATTTGAAAGGCACCACAAAAGTTGTTCTACCTGCTTTCTGGGCTGAGATGGGGAAACGCTGAATTTTGGACTCGGCTGGTGACAAAATGTTCCAAACACACCCCATGCACAACTCCACCGGGGAAGGTGCCAGACAGGAGTTCTCCTGGTAGTTTTTACATTGCTCTGGTAGGCATCTGAAAGGCACCACAAAAGTTGTTCTACCTGCTTTCTGGGCTGAGATGGGGAACCGCTGAATTTTGGACTCGGCCGGGTGACAAAATGTTCCAAACACACCCCCTGCACAACTCCACCGGCGAAGGTGCCAGACAGGAGTTCTCTTAGTAGTTTTTACACTACTTTGGCAGGCAGCTGAAAGGCACCACAAAAGTTGTTCTACCTGCTTTCTGGGCTGAGATGGGGAACCGCTGAATTTTGGAGTCGGCCGGTGACAAAATGTTCCAAACACACCCCATGCACAACTCCACCGGGGAAGGTGCCAGACAGGAGTTCTCCTGGTAGTTTTTACACTACCTTGGTAGGCAGCTGAAAGGCACCACAAAAGTTGTTCTACCTGCTTTCTGGGCTGAGATGGGGAACAGCTGAATTTTGGAGTCGGCCGGTGACAAAATGTTCCAAACACACCCCATGCACAACTCCACTAGCGAAGGTGCCAGGGACGAGCTCTGTTGGTAGTTTTTACATTGCTCCGGTAGGCATCAAAAGGACACCACAAAAGTTGTTCTACCTGCTTTCTGGGCTGAGATGGGGAATCGCTGAATTTTGGACTCGGCCGGTGACAAAATGTTCCAAACACACCCCCTGCACAACTCCACCGGGGAAGGTGCCAGACAAGCGTTCTCTTAGTAGTTTTTACACTACCTTGGTAGGCATTTGAAAGGCACCACAAAAGTTGTTCTACCTGCTTTCTGGGCTGAGATGGGGAACCGCTGAATTTTGGACTCGGCTGGTGACAAAATGTTCCAAACACACCCCATGCACAACTCCACCGGGGAAGGTGCCAGACAGGAGTTCTCCTGGTAGTTTTTACATTGCTCTGGTAGGCATCTGAAAGACACCACAAAAGTTGTTCTACCTGCTTTCTGGGCTGAGATGGGGAACCGCTGAATTTTGGACTCGGCCGGTGACAAAATGTTCCAAACACACCCCCTGCACAACTCCACCGGCGAAGGTGCCAGACAGGAGTTCTCTTAGTAGTTTTTACACTACCTTGGCAGGCAGCTGAAAGGCACCACAAAAGTTGTTCTACCTGCTTTCTGGGCTGAGATGGGGAAACGCTGAATTTTGGAGTCGGCTGGTGACAATATGTTCCAAACACACCCCCTGCACAACTCCACCGGGGAAGGTGCCAGACGGGAGTTCTCCTGGTAGTTTTTACATTGCTCCGGTAGGCATCTGAAAGACACCACAAAAGTTGTTCTATCTGCTTTCTGGGCTGAGATGGGGAATCGCTGAATTTTGGACTCGGCCGGTGACAAAATGTTCCAAACACACCCCCTGCACAACTCCACCGGGGAAGGTGCCAGGCAGGAGTTCTCTGGGTAGATTTTACACTACCTTGGTAGGGAGCTGAAAGGCAGCACAAAAGTTGTTCTACCTGCTTTCTGGGCTGAGATGGGGAACCGCTGAATTTTGGACTCGGCCGGTGACAAAATGTTCCAAACACACCCCATGCACAACTCCACCGGGGAAGGCGCCAGACAGGAGTTTTCCTGGTAGTTTTTACACTACCTTGGTAGGCACCTGAAAGGCACCACAAAAGTTGTTCTACCTGCTTTCTGGGCTGAGATGGGGAACCGCTGAATTTTGGAGTCGGGCGGTGACAAAATGTTCCAAACACACCCCCTGCACAACTCCACCGGGGAAGGTGCCAGACAGGAGTTCTCCTGGTAGTTTTTACATTGCTCCGGTAGGCATCTGAAAGACACCACAAAAGTTGTTCTACCTGCTTTCTGGGCTGAGATGGGGAACCGCTGAATTTTGGACTCGGCCGGGTGACAAAATGTTCCAAACACACCCCCTGCACAACTCCACTAGCGAAGGTGCCAGACAGGAGTTCTCCTGGTAGTTTTTACACTACCTTGGTAGGCAGCTGAAAGGCACCACAAAAGTTGTTTCTACCTGCTTTCTGGGCTGAGATGGGGAACCGCTGAATTTTGGACTCGGCCGGTGACAAAATGTTCCAAACACACCCCCTGCACAACTCCACCGGGGAAGGTGCCAGACAAGCGTTCTCTTGATAGTTTTTACACTACCTTGGTAGGCATCTAAAAGACACCACAAAAGTTGTTCTACCTGCTTTCTGGGCTGTGATGGGGAACAGCTGAATTTGGACTCGGCTGGTGACAAAATGTTCCAAAGACACCCCCTGCACAACTATACCGGGGAAGGTGCCAGACAGGAGTTCTCCTGGTAGTTTTTACATTGCTCCGGTAGGCATCTAAAAGACACCACAAAAGATGTTCTACCTGCTTTCTGGGCTGAGATGGGGAACCGCTGAATTTTGGACTCGGCCGGTGACAAAATGTTCCAAAGACACCCCATGCACAACTCCACCGGGGAAGGTGCCAGGCAGGAGTTCTCCTGGGTAGTTTTTACACTACCTTGGTAGGCATTTGAAAGGCACCACAAAAGTTGTTCTACCTGCTTTCTGGGCTGAGATGGGGAAACGCTGAATTTTGGACTCGGCTGGTGACAAAATGTTCCAAACACACCCCATGCACAACTCCACCGGGGAAGGTGCCAGACAGGAGTTCTCCTGGTAGTTTTTACATTGCTCCGGTAGGCATCTGAAAGACACCACAAAAGTTGTTCTACCTGCTTTCTGGCTGAGATGGGGAACCGCTGAATTTTGGACTCGGCTGGTGACAAAATGTTCCAAACACACCCCATGCACAACTCCACCGGGGAAGGTGCCAGACAGGAGTTCTCCTGGTAGATTTTACACTACCTTGGTAGGCACCTGAAAGACACCACAAAAGTTGTTCTACCTGCTTTCTGGCTGAGATGGGGAACCGCTGAATTTTGGAGTCGGCCGGTGACAAAATGTTCCAAACACACCCCATGCACAACTCCACCGGGGAAGGTGCCAGGCAGGAGTTCTCCTGGTAGTTTTTACACTACCTTGGTAGGCATTTGAAAGGCACCACAAAAGTTGTTCTACCTGCTTTCTGGGCTGAGATGGGGAACCGCTGAATTTTTGGACTCGGCTGGTGACAAAATATTCCGAACACACCCCATGCACAACTCCACCGGGGAAGGTGCCAGACAGGAGTTCAATAATAGTTTTTACACTACCTTGGTAGGCAGCTGAAAGGCACCACAAAAGTTGTTCTACCTGCTTTCTGGGCTGAGATGGGGAACAGCTGAATTTTGGAGTCGGCCCGGTGACAAAATGTTCCAAACACACCCCATGCACAACTCCACTAGCGAAGGTGCCAGGGACGAGCTCTGTTGGTAGTTTTTACATTGCTCCGGTAGGCATCAAAAGGACACCACAAAGTTGTTCTACCCTGCTTTCTGGGCTGAGATGGGGAATCGCTGAATTTTGGACTCGGCCGGTGACAAATGTTCCAAAGACACCCCCTGCACAACTCCACCGGGGAAGGTGCCAGACAAGCGTTCTCTTAGTAGTTTTTACACTACCTTGGTAGGCATTTGAAAGGCACCACAAAAGTTGTTCTACCTGCTTTCTGGGCTGAGATGGGGAACCGCTGAATTTTGGACTCGGCTGGTGACAAAATGTTCCAAACACACCCCATGCACAACTCCACCGGGGAAGGTGCCAGACAGGAGTTCTCCTGGTAGTTTTTACATTGCTCTGGTAGGCATCTGAAAGACACCACAAAAGTTGTTCTACCTGCTTTCTGGGCTGAGATGGGGAACCGCTGAATTTTGGACTCGGCCGGTGACAAATGTTCCAAACACACCCCCTGCACAACTCCACCGGCGAAGGTGCCAGACAGGAGTTCTCTTAGTAGTTTTTACACTACCTTGGCAGGCAGCTGAAAGGCACCACAAAAGTTGTTCTACCTGCTTTCTGGGCTGAGATGGGGAACCGCTGAATTTTGGAGTCGGCCGGTGACAAAATGTTCCAAACACACCCCATGCACAACTCCACCGGGGAAGGTGCCAGACAGGAGTTCTCCTGGTAGTTTTTACACTACCTTGGTAGGCAGCTGAAAGGCACCACAAAAGTTGTTCTACCTGCTTTCTGGGCTGAGATGGGGAAACGCTGAATTTTGGAGTCGGCTGGTGACAACATGTTCCAAACACACCCCCTGCACAACTCCACCGGGGAAGGTGCCAGACGGGAGTTCTCCTGGTAGTTTTTACATTGCTCCGGTAGGCATCTGAAAGACACCACAAAAGTTGTTCTATCTGCTTTCTGGGCTGAGATGGGGAATCGCTGAATTTTGGACTCGGCCGGGTGACAAAATGTTCCAAACACACCCCCTGCACAACTCCACCGGGGAAGGGTGCCAGGCAGGAGGTTCTCTTGGTAGATTTTACACTACCTTGGTAGGGAGCTGAAAGGCAGCACAAAAGTTGTTCTAACCTGCTTTCTGGGCTGAGATGGGGAACCGCTGAATTTTGGACTCGGCCGGTGACAAAATGTTCCAAACACACCCCATGCACAACTCCACCGGGGAAGGTGCCAGGCAGGAGTTTTCCTGGTAGTTTTTACACTACCTTGGTAGGCACCTGAAAGGCACCACAAAAGTTGTTCTACCTGCTTTCTGGGCTGAGATGGGGAACCGCTGAATTTTGGAGTCGGGCGGTGACAAAATGTTCCAAACACACCCCCTGCACAACTCACCGGGGAAGGTGCCAGACAGGAGTTCTCCTGGTAGTTTTTACATTGCTCCGGTAGGCATCTGAAAGACACCACAAAAGTTGTTCTACCTGCTTTCTGGGCTGAGATGGGGAACCGCTGAATTTTGGACTCGGCCGGTGACAAAATGTTCCAAACACACCCCCTGCACAACTCCACTAGCGAAGGTGCCAGACAGGAGTTCTCTTGGTAGTTTTTACACTACCTTGGTAGGCAGTTGAAAGGCACCACAAAAGTTGTTCTACCTGCTTTCTGGGCTGAGATGGGGAACCGCTGAATTTTGGACTCGGCCGGGTGACAAAATGTTCCAAACACACCCCCTGCAAAACTCCACCGGGGAAGGTGCCAGACAAGCGTTCTCTTGATAGTTTTTACACTACCTTGGTAGGCATCTAAAAGACACCACAAAAGTTGTTCTACCTGCTTTCTGGGCTGTGATGGGGAACAGCTGAATTTTGGACTCGGCTGGTGACAAAATGTTCCAAAGACACCCCCTGCACAACTATACCGGGGAAGGTGCCAGACAGGGAGTTCTCCTGGTAGTTTTTACATTGCTCCGGTAGGCATCTAAAAGACACCACAAAAGAAAAAGAT